>NC_139697.1:44497651-44520151 GCF_964188405.1 Protomyctophum parallelum | reverse complement strand
GTCTTTGACATATCCAACACCTGCCACCTGGCTATCGCATTTGGATGTACACACACAGAGACACAGACTCAAGCACTCACACACACACACACACACACACGCACACGCACACGCACACGCACACACACACACACACACAGACTTTACATGCACACGCAGGCTATTATTATCGGTGTAAAAACAGTACATGGAGACAGCCAGCTCCACAACGATCCACGCCCGTCTGTCTGCAGCTCTCTCTCTCTCTCTCTGTCAATTTTTTCCGGTTCATGCCACGATGTGCCGGCATCGTGAGCTTGTAGGTCTGTCTGTCTGTCTGTCTGTCTGTCTGTCTGTCTGTCTGTCTGTCTGTCTGTCTGTCTGTCTGTCTGTCTGTCTGTCTGTCTGTCTGTCTGTGTGTGTGTGTGTTGTCAGCCAGCAGATAACAGCCAGGCCTGCAGACTTCAATACATTATGATAGCAAAGGGACAGGGCATTGTCCAGATATTGCACTCGAACGTGTGTGTGTGTGTGTGTGTGTGTGTGTGTGTGTGTTAGGGATGGGTCCGATTAATCGATTAATCGATTATCGTTGATAGGACCCGAAATCGATTATGAAAATTTATAATCGATAATCGATAATCGTTTTTTTTTTTTTTTTTTTTTTTTAATGAAAATCGGTTGGAAAGGCAATATTGTCATCCAAACAGGACAGGGCTATAGGCCTACAAAAGTGTGCCTGGGATGTGTCTGTGTAGCTGCATGACTGAGAGGAGTGTGAGTGGAGATTGATTCCAATCAAGAAGATACAGGTTTGGAGGATTTAGCAGGTGTTGGGAATTTACCTAATCAGGCCTAGGCTGGGGTTGCTATGGTGATCAATTGGATCAACAGTGGTCCAGGGACCACCAGTGGTCCTCATTTAAAAGATGGAGTTAGTAACCAAATGGACCCTTATTAACTCTCAAGAGTTACAATTATTGTTAATCAACTACATCAGGGGTTCCCAAACTTTTTTGACTTAGGTACCCCTTGGGGGGAAGATTTTTTTTATTTGTAGGGTTCATTAAAAAAAAAAAAAAAAAAAAGATTATTATTATTATTATTTTATTATTTAAACCCCCCCCCCCCCCCCCCCCCCAAAAAACGATTAATCGATTAATCGTTAATATTGAATTATACAAATCGATTTTCATTTTGGACACATTTACACATCCCTAGTGTGTGTGTGTGTGTGTGTGCGAGCGTGTACACATGTGAGTGAGTGTGCACAAGCTTTGGGCAGGTCCATGTTTTAAAGACCAAGCCTCATTGAGTCATTGCCACCTCTCTCTCTCTCTCTCTCTTTCTCTCTCTCTCTCTCTCTCTGCTGGTTCTTATGACAGTCTCCCATTAGCTGACCACACAGCACAGACGATATTTTCAACATTACATACTGTATGTCACAAAGACAGACAGACAGACAGACAGACAGACAGACAGACAGACAGACAGACAGACAGACAGACAGACAGACAGACAGACAGACAGACAGACAGACAGACAGACAGACAGACAGACAGACAGAGAGTGTGCACACGAGAAGGGAATGAGCACAGAAGCATATAAGCAGCACAAACAAACCCGGGAAAAGACAACAAAAAAATTGAAGAGAGAACATATTTCTCTCCAACCATCCCCCCCCCCCCCCCCCCCCCCCTCCTCCTCCCCGCTCTCTCTGTTATTTCCCAGACCTGAATTTTGTTGCGTTCAGGCTTACATCTGTTTGCCCAGATTGTGTCGGGGCTGTTTCTTGACAGCTAGCGAATACTCCCGAGTCTGCAACTCTCCCTCTCTCTCGCCGGCGCACAACTAGCTAATTAACAGTGTCACTCTTTCCAAATGGATGGAGGGGAAGAGAGAGAGAGAGAGAGAGAGAGAGAGAGAGAGAGAGAGACACGAGCCAAAAGGACGGGTGCGGGCGAGACGGTTTAGAAAAATAAACAGTGTGGCTATACTCTGTGTGGCTAATTAAAAAATAATAATAATAGCAGAAAATAGCAGATCCACAAGCTCACTATGCAGTATTTTAACGTGGGATGCTGCCCGTGATCAAGTCAAGGCCTCAAGCATCAAGACCCAACACATCTGAGCTACTGCGAAGGCAAGCAAATTTTAGGTACAGTACGCGAGCTTTGATTCGAGGCTCGTCTCGTTTCGTCAGCTGTAAATAAACAAGGACCGGGGGGGGCTTGGAAAATGGCTCCTCGTGTCGATGTCACGCGATGAGCCGGTATAACATCTCTTGAGGTGCGACCGTCGTGTTTCATTTTTGTTTGATATTATTTCTTTGTTTTTCTGCACGGTTTCTCCGTCGCAACGGTTTGTTCAAATTGAGTCCTTTACATGAACAACTTGATATACTGACACTATATTGTGACGCATTCGCTGGGTTTCGTGTCGTTAACCATAGCAGTGCATGAATCTAGAGAAATGATGAAACATTGTACATCACACGTCTACACTTTAGGCTTACAATGTTTCATAATTTCTCTCCCTTTAGACTCTAAAAAGGACTGGCGGAGGTGTGTTTCAAATGTTTCGATAATATCCGTTGCAGTAGGTATAGTTTTTCTATATTAGTTATGCTTTATAAAGCCATTTTGCAACACTTGGGGTCCATGGCATGGGAAAGTGTGGGAACCCACTGACTGGGAGGCTGCATGGGCAATGCCATGATTTACTAAACGGAAGATAATAGAGTCAATGAGTGTGTGTTTCTTTTCCATAGACTACTGTCTATTTTACTATAGTTTGTAGTGCAGGGGTAGGGGTACGCACGGGTGCCAACAGGGCACAGGGGAAGGGGATTTTATTTTGATGTGGTGTCATAACTAAATGTTATCAAGGCAAAAAAAGCATGGCACTTCATGTCAAAAAGCTTGCAATGCTTCGTATCATGAATATATAGCTTTTATACATATGCTATTTTCAAATACTGTATGGGACACCACCAAAAGCAGTGCAGTTAACTTACCACCAGCCCCAGCACCAGGGTGCGGACGCGCTCGCCGATCTCGGGCGAGATGTCGTTGCCGAACTGCTGCAGCGTGGTGAGGAAGCGCTTGAGCTTGCTGAGTTGCCGGGCGCCACAGGCGGGCGGCAGCTGCTGATTGGCCAGCGAGGACGAGGACGAGGAGCTGGGGCCGTTGCTGTAGCCGTTTGGCGGAGACGGGGCGCCGTTGAGCGCCGTGGGGGAGTGGCTGCTGCTGCCGTTGGTCACTATAGACGAAATGAGAGATTGCTTTTTATGGCAGTTATCAAAAATAGACGATCTACAAGAGCTGATGGATCTTCTGTCTTTGCTATGTTCATTTGTTTCTAAAGATGATTGACAACTTTTTATATTGTGATAATTATTACCAAACCTATTAGGAAAACATTTGTTTTACACATGCAGTAAAAACAAAAAAAAAAACTAAGAAAACATGTTTAGTTGCGCAGTTTTGTAGCAAACGTTTGCCACATCTCACGAAAACAAATTTCACCCACTCTTTTTCTTGTAAAACCGTGACGTGACAATAATTCAGTCTGACAGAATTAGAGATAAAGCATATCCCCCACCAGACATAAAACTGAAAGTTCATGGGGGAAATCAAACCCTGGAAGCAACAATGCTTTTTGTGTAAAAAAGTCCCAGTGGGATTGCTGTCGGAATCAATGTTCAAAACCCCCCTGAAATCTGTACCTGATATTCGGGGCGGAATTTCAATTCAAACAGTTGACATTTCAAGCCCCGATCGAACCTCCCAAACACCTGACATCACCGCTGTGTGTGCAGCACACACGTAAACATCAATGCTCTTCTCTCTGGCATTATTGCCACTGGCAGCTGTGCGTTCTTGTACATACTGTACTGTACGTACCGTACATACATACATGATTTCGTTTCAAAAAGCGAGAAGCCCTTCAGCAGCAGCAGCACGCTATATAATGTCTGTACAGATTCCTGGAGAGGTCGCTCCGCTCGTTCGGACTGATTTGCCTTCCGAAAAACGAGTGGTTAGGTTTAGCAATGTCGGGGCATTTGTTTCCAATCAGGGTTGTGAACCCGCTTTCATCCCCTGCATAAAAAAAGAAAAACATGTTTTTTTTTGGGGGGGGGGGACCCTCTACCCTCTAACTCCTTCCCTGCAGTCTAAACAAGAAGGGACGGGGCGACCCCCCGCTGTGCCCGTGTATATTGGCAGGGCAGGGGGGGGGGGGGGCAGGGGGGGGGACTCGAACTATGTGCACAGCGGCACGAAGCCCTTTTCTTTTCTTCTTCCTCTCTCTCTCTCTTCTCTCTCACTAACAAGATTAGGTTCTGATTCACGAACCGCTCACTCCACTCGCTGGCCCGTGTCCAAACCCACCGGCGTAACGAGAGGCAGAGAGAGAGAGACAGTGAGAGAGAGAGAGAGAGAGAGAGAGAGAGAGAGAGAGAGAGAGAGAGAGAGAGAGAGAGAGAGAGAGAGAGAGAGAGAGAGAGAGAGAGAGAGAGAGAGGGAGGAAAGATACATCTACTTGAGCTACATCTGCTGACAATTACAATCGCAAAAGGAGGGGAGGCAGTTGAAATCAAAGCGCGGCGCTTTGTTAAAACCTTTGCTGTGCGTAATGAGAGAGCAAGAGAGAGAGAGAGAGAGAGAGAGAGAGAGAGAGAGAGAGAGAGGAGGGGGGTGGGGGGGGCTTCCTTCATCGTCGCTCAAGGAGCTACTGAGTTCCGACGTTAATTGCCAGGGAGTCATCGTCCTCGTTTCTAAAGGTGGGGGGAGAAAGAGTGAGAGCGAGAGAGCGAAAGAGAGAGAGAGAGAGAGAGAGAGGCAGGGAGACGGAAGGTAAACGAGAGGGGTGAGACAGAGGTAGAGGACGGGGGGGGACGGGGGGACGGGGGGGGGGTGAGCAAAGACGGTTTGATCTCGACTTCATGTTTGATGTCGACTTCATTCACCAAGAGCCCAAGTCTGTGTCAAACCGTCGGAACGAATTGAACCACGTTGAAGCTTTACATCCTTCAACTCTCGTGCCGTTTCACATGGGAGGAGGTTTACCACTTTAAACCCCCATACGTTGTTGAGTGGAGTCCCCCGGGGCTCTATATGCTTAGTGGCCTTTCTGTTTTCTGCAGAAACCTTTTTCTCTGAATACAGATGCTGGGGTTTAAGCGGTTAAGTATGAAACTGAGTGAATGCTAGGGCAGTGATTCCCCATTCCTTCTGGGGCCCCCGATCTACACCGTCACGTGCTCGTTGTGTACAAATGCGGCCAATCATTGATTTGACTTTGAAGGGAATTGAATAACCCGACCTTCATGCTTTATGAGGTTACAGTGACCTTTGACCTTACGAGGACATTTTTGCCAAATAAGCATGGAAGTTTCCGGGCATGCGTTGTCGTCGCATTCACAGGCTGAGATGTATGTGTACGTGCATACTGTACATATTATGTATGCCGAGTCGACATACATATGTACGGACATATGTGTGTACGTACATATACGTATGTACTGACAGGCTTTTCCCCACTTTTTGTCTCTATACTGAATGGCCACTGTCTAATTGCCAGCCAGGTGTGAGAGGAAACCTTTTTCAAACCTGCCAAACGTTGCCATAGTTTAGACATACTATTGGCCTGACTGTCATTAGACCGACAACCTATACAGTGGAGTTCCATTCCTTTCTGCCGACCTGACACCTAGAGGTTTCTAAAGGTACCTAACCTAAACCCTAACCTAACCCTAACAGCAAGCGCGGGAGCAGTGCATGTTCGTGGACTTTCAGGCGTGGGTGGGCGGGGGTCCTACTCACATGTGGTGGGGGTGTAGGAGGTGTGGGTGGGCGAGGGGTCCTACTCACATGTGGTGGGGGTGTAGGAGGTGTGGGTGGGCAGGGGTCCTACTCACATGTGGTGGGGGTGTAGGAGGTGTGGGTGGGCGAGGGGTCCTACTCACATGTGGTGGGGGGTGTAGGAGGTGTGGGTGGGCGAGGGGTCCTACTCACATGTGGTGGGGGTGTAGGAGGTGTGGGTGGGCGAGGGGTCCTACTCACATGTGGTGGGGGTGTAGGAGGTGTTGGGTGGGCGAGGGGTCCTACTCACATGTGGTGGGGGTGTAGGAGGTGTGGGTGGGCGAGGGGTCCTACTCACATGTGGTGGGGGTGTAGGAGGTGTGGGTGGGCGGGGGGTCCTACTCACATGTGGTGGGGGTGTAGGAGGTGTGGGTGGGCGGGGGGGTCCTACTCACATGTGGTGGGGGTGTAGGAGGTGTGGGTGGGCGGGGGGTCCTACTCACATGTGGTGGGGGTGTAGGAGGTGTGGGTGGGCGGGGGGTCCTACTCACATGTGGTGGGGGTGTAGGAGGTGTTGGGTGGGCGGGGGGTCCTACTCACATGTGGTGGGGGTGTAGGAGGTGTGGGTGGGTGGGGGGTCCTACTCACATGTGGTGGGGGTGTAGGAGGTGTGGGTGGGCGAGGGGTCCTACTCACATGTGGTGGGGGTGTAGGAGGTGTGGGTGGGTGGGGGTCCTACTCACATGTGGTGGGGGTGTAGGAGGTGTGGGTGGGCGAGGGGTCCTACTCACATGTGGTGGGGGTGTAAGAGGTGTGGGTGGGCGAGGGGTCCTACTCACATGTGGTGGGGGTGTAGGAGGTGTGGGTGGGCGGGGGTCCTACTCACATGTGGTGGGGGTGTAGGAGGTGTGGGTGGGCGGGGGGTCCTACTCACATGTGGTGGGGGTGTAGGAGGTGTTGGGTGGGTGGGGGGTCCTACTCACATGTGGTGGGGGTGTAGGAGGTGTTGGGTGGGCGAGGGTCCTACTCACATGTGGTGGGGGTGTAGGAGGTGTGGGTGGGCGGGGGGTCCTACTCACATGTGGTGGGGGTGTAGGAGGTGTGGGTGGGCGGGGGGTTCCTACTCACATGTGGTGGGGGTGTAGGAGGTGTGGGTGGGCGGGGGGTCCTACTCACATGTGGTGGGGGTGTAGGAGGTGTTGGGTGGGCGGGGGGTCCTACTCACATGTGGTGGGGGTGTAGGAGGTGTGGGTGGGCGGGGGGTCCTACTCACATGTGGTGGGGGTGTAGGAGGTGTTGGGTGGGCGGGGGGTCCTACTCACATGTGGTGGGGGTGTAGGAGGTGTTGGGTGGGCGGGGGGTCCTACTCACATGTGGTGGGGGTGTAGGAGGTGTTGGGTGGGTGGGGGGTCCTACTCACATGTGGTGGGGGTGTAGGAGGTGTGGGTGGGCGGGGGGTCCTACTCACATGTGGTGGGGGTGTAGGAGGTGTTGGGTGGGTGGGGGGTCCTACTCACATGTGGTGGGGGTGTAGGAGGTGTGGGTGGGCGGGGGGGTCCTACTCACATGTGGTGGGGGTGTAGGAGGTGTTGGGTGGGTGGGGGGTCCTACTCACATGTGGTGGGGGTGTAGGAGGTGTTGGGTGGGTGGGGGGTCCTACTCACATGTGGTGGGGGTGTAGGAGGTGTTGGGTGGGCGAGGGTCCTACTCACATGTGGTGGGGGTGTAGGAGGTGTGGGTGGGCGGGGGGTCCTACTCACATGTGGTGGGGGTGTAGGAGGTGTGGGTGGGCGGAGGGGTCCTACTCACATGTGGTGGGGGTGTAGGAGGTGTGGGTGGGTGGGGGGTCCTACTCACATGTGGTGGGGGTGTAGGAGGCGTTGCGTGGCGCTCCCTGCGTGCTGGGTGGGGGGTGGCATGGTGGGGGGAGTCAACCTGGACTGTGCCTTGACGTCCGCAGGTGAGTCGGGCATGGTGGAACGCTTCCCAGTGCGATCTACGAGAAAAGAAAAAAAATGAATATTCAATTTTCACGACAATATTCATATCAACAATAAAAGTAAACAGAAATCTAAGCTGAAAATGAGCGTGACCCAAAATAAATTGCAATAATAATCGTTTTTTTTTATCCTTAGGGTCATCCAAATAATATATCAAATGGCATATTAAAAAAAAAAAAACAACAACCCCTGAATTTACCATGATCCACAATTTTTTTTTTTTTTAAAGATATTTTTTTGCGGCTTACGCCTTTATTGATTTTTTAAGGGACAGACAGTAGGCTGACAGGAAACGGGAGAGAGATGGGGGGATGACATGCGGTAAAGGCCGTGTCGGGTCCGGGAGTCGAACCCGCGGCACACCGCGACTGGATCACCAGTCCGGTGCCCAGACCGTTACGCTACGGCCTGGGCCATGATCCACAATTTTAACATGTTATTTGGATGACCTTAACCCATTCTGACCGGGCACCCATTTTGGTGTTAGCATCATGTTATGCTTTAGCTATTGAAAAATAGCAGATCTACAAGCTCATATCGCACAATACGAGCTTGTAGGTCTGCTATTTTTGAAAAATCGAAGAACGACTGACATTTTTAGAATCTGATCTCAGGTCAGAATGGGTTCATCAGACCAGTGTGTTGTCCAGTGGAAACCTGGTATGAATCTGATCTCAGGTCAGAATGGGTTAAGGATCATAACATTTCTTTCCATAGATTGACTAGCCTATTTAGACCCTTGTGACGTTAACGTGACAAGCACCCGTCGACTGTCTGCGACCATTGACAACAAACGGCAAAAGTCAGTTCATGTGTTGATTAGCTATAAGACAGCTCCCGGGGAACGGAATTAAGGAGACAGACATTACGGTGAAAAGATGCAGCTTTGCCACATCATATGTCTGTGTGTCACTGACGCATATGTTCAGCCTGTCAAATGAGAGAGAGAGAGAGAGAGAGAGAGAGAGAGAGAGAGAGAGAGGGAGAGAGAGTAAATCTTCAGTGACTGTGAGTGCTCATTTCACCACCATCTGTGCCATTCTGCATGCCAACCGACTGGCATGTGTGCGCACACCACACACACACACACACACACACACACACATACACACCCGCGCACACATAAACACTAACACACATACATTGTCCCTTGATGCTTGAGTCCCTCGGTTCCACGTTCACATCTGTTCAGGAAGCGACCAGACAAAAAACCGAATGGCGAGATAACTCGTCTGAGCCACAAGTTCAACCCCATCCCGCTGCATGCATTGCATACGCACGCACGTCGCACGCATGCGCACACACACTACACTCCTGAGCACATCAACATTTCAAGTGTGTTATGTAAGTTTACTAACACTATCCCCAACCATAACCGCAAACAAACGTGAGTCCCACTTATACAGCGGTGCTTGTGTGCCTACAGTACGTGAGTGAGGTAATTCTACCTTGTGAATTGTTCTAAACCCTGTACAACATTGAGGTCAGGCCACGGCGTTGTTACGTGCATTTGCGTGCCGATTCCGATCTTAACCCATTCTGACCAGGCACCCATTTTGGTGTCGGCATCATGTTATGCTTTAGCTATTTAAAAATAGCAGATCTACAAGCTCATAGTGTGTGTCCAGTGGAAACCTCGTATGGATCTGATTTCAGGTCAGAATGGGTTATACAGCGGTGCTTGTGTGCCTACGTGAGTGAGGTAATTCTACCTTGTGAATTGTTCTAAAATTGTTCTAAACCCTGTACGGCGTTGTTACATGCATTTGCGTGCCGATTCCGATCTTAAACGTCCTTGCAACATCCGCACGCCTCATGACGAAACCCCGGGCTGCTTTTCATATCCAACAATATCATATCATATATCATATCCAATTATTTTGTGTTCTTTTTCACTGTGGGAAGCTGTCCCGTTCGACTCACATCGTGAAACATTCTCCTTGGGGACCCGCGGGCCTCCTCTCTCTCTCCGAGAGACGTCACAAGTTATAGACCGCCATGACCTCGTTGCAGAGTAGACGAGTGATGTAATGCGCATGTAAGCTCGGAACATTGGGCGACAGGGGTGTGTGTGGGTGGGGGGCTTTGAGGTTGGGGTGGGCGGGTGGAGGAGAGGGGAGTAACAGGAGAGAGAGCTACAGAAAAGAAAGCAAAGATGGAGAGAAGCTTCTGCAAACACTGAGAGTTACGCAATGCGGGGAGATGCAACAGGGTGATGTAAGCCTGCAGACATCGGCCTTGTTGTGAGTGAGTGGCAGGTCTTCTTCCTTTGAGTTTTGGAGGGAGAGACTTTAAAGGGACCAGCAGTGGTTGTTATGAAGAGACAAAGAGTCTCCTTTGTGTCTCCATAGGAAACCACTGCTGGGCATCAAATTATTGGCTTAGGAAAAAAAAGAGAAGAAAATCCATAGGTGGAGGGGGGAGTGTAATCGATGGAAGAAAAGCAATTTTGTAATCGAGTGTAATCGATAGAAGAAAAGCAATGGGGGTGAACTATCCGTTAAAACCTGGTGCTTCTCAAAGTTGTGGTCCGGGCTACTCACGGGGGTATGTCGAGGGTGTTCCAGGCGGGTCCCCAGAAAAATGAGGAACAGTTTATTTAAACACTGGTTAATCACTCTTAACTAGGGATGGAGCTCGTTCATTTGTATTGATAATGACCACCTCATCGATCTTGCTTATTGATCTGGGCTTTTATCGAGCCCACTATTGAGCATTTTTGTAATATTTTGTGGAAAGACGTGAGATGAGAATTCTGAAGAGAACATGTATCTAACACAACCCGACTTGGTGAATAATATACCAACGTTGCAGCATGCTCAGGGATACATGAATCGCTCCCCAAACCTTTGGAGTAGGACACACAGTTTGCGTAAACATGTCTGCACATTTGCAATCACGTTCACAGATAGCATACAACAAAAAATATGCCACTTTGGAGATAGTGATATTGTTTTCGTGGAACAATAACCAACATAATTACAGCCATCACGAGTCAACAGTACATCTGAGAAGCAATCACAATGTATATTACAAATATGAAAGACGTCGGCAATTAAACATCTGAGGGGGTGCACTTCTGATGATTAGGGTCGCGGGTTCGAGTCCCTCTATCCGGTCAGATCAAACCGCGGGGGTGAGTGGGCTGTTCACTTATGTTTTTTTTTTTGATTGATTGAAATCTTTATTAACAGTTTGTAGAATTTACAGTACATTTTAAGCACAAACTCAATACAAAGACTGTCAACTGTGAGTGGACGACCCAATTAAGCATTACACTTGTTTACAACAGGGTCCACATTGTTCAATTCATCAAAACATTTAAAGACATACAAACATTTAGAGACATACAAATAGACATTTCTCTGTAGGTAAAGAACAGAACAGGAATTCATCATATGGGAAGCAAAAAAGGGAAAAGATACTATATACAGTGAGGGAAAATGGGGTGGGGGGGTGGGGGGGATTCAGATTTTACAGAGGCCAGTTTCGAATTGCAGCCATCCGTAGGTGCCCTTTGAGAGCGGTTTTGAAGGAGTCAAGGGATTCACATGTCTTAATGACTGTTGGTAGGGCGTTCCACATTTTGGTGGCATAGGAGCGAAAAGAATTTAGTCCCTTGTTTGTGCCGAATCTGGGTTGTACATGGTTTGTTGCACTCCCTCTGGTGTTGTGGGTGTGGACTTCGTTTACATTAAGGAAGTATTTAGACAGGTACATGGGTATCTTGGTGGTGTATCGAATCTTGTGGACCAGACCCATTGCAAGATGCTGTACTCTGTCGTCGACCCTAAGCCATCCCAGCCTGTCAAAGTGGGCAGGGGTGAGGTGGGTTCGGGGGGTGAGGCCAAGTAGGAGCCTGACCAGTTTGTTTTGAGAGGTCTGGAGCCTTGTTTTAAGGGCCTTTGAGGTGCTGTGGTACCAAGAGGTGGATGCATAGTCAAAGAAACCTTGTACGAGGGCTCCTGTTAAGGTCTTCAAGGTGTTTTTGCTGACCAGTGAGGAGATCCTGTAAAGGAATCTTGTTCTTTGATTGACTTTTTTGATTACGTTGGTGGCCATTTTATCACCGGAAAGATTGGCCTCCAGGATGGAACCTATAGGTAGGTAATTTCATCTTTTCGTGTGATAATATTGTCACCCACTCTAACCAAGAAGCCATCTGCCTTGCTGAGTTTACTATTTGATCCGAAGAGGATGGATTCAGTTTTTCCCAGGTGTAAGGATAGTTTGTTATCAGCGAGCCAGGTGCAGATTCTACCGAGTTCAGAGCTGAGGGTCTTTTCAACCTGCAGTTTGTTCCTGTCCGAGACCAGCAGTGCTGAGTCATCTGCGAACAGGAACAAGTTGCAGTCACAAGCTGAAGTCATGTCGTTAACATAAATTAGGAACAGTAAAGGCCCTAGTATGCTTCCTTGTGGGACGCCACAGCTCACTGGCAGGGGAGGGGACAGTGTTCCGTTCACCTCCACCATCTGTTCTCTCCCCTCCAGGTAGGATTGCATCCAGCTCACTGATGTGCTATCAAAACCAATAGCTTTAAGCTTGTTAACCAGTATGGAGTGGTTCACGGTGTCAAAAGCCTTTTGGAGGTCCAGCATGACCATGCCGCAGTATTTTCCAGCATCCACCTCGTGTTTGATGTGGTCGCTCAAATAGAGGAGGCATGTGTCAGTGGAGTGGGATGTTCTGAAACCAGATTGGAACTCGTACAGCAATTTATTAGTGGCAAGATACTTTTCAACCTGTTCATAGACTATTTTTTCCATCACTTTCGAGATGGAGCTTAGAATAGAAATAGGGCGGTAGTTGCCGGGTTCTAATTTACTCCCTTTTTTGTACAAGGGGGTTACTTTGGCCAGTTTAAAATCCATGTTAATCCATGGCATCCCGGCGCTCGCCTGGAAATGAACCAGGGACAAAGTGTGGAGCAAAACACGCCACAGGCAGGCTCTTCACTTCCTTTGTAAGTTAATTGCGATGGTCTTCCAACACACCTCCCCCTTCCTGCCACCCCCCCCCCCCCCCCCCCCCCCCCCGCCAGCCGTGAGTGTAAGTGTATTTACTCGAGTACTTGAGGTAGGCCTACTGGTACTCTACGTAATTATTGTATGCTTCCACTGCACTCCACTCCAAACGTTGTACTTTTTATGAATTCATGGCATAGCCAGGCATACCTTTAGTTAAATGAGTTAAACTATATAATATTTAATCAACAAATCAAAGGTATATTATATATATATTATTTAAAAATGCAAGCCATCATCAACCCACAGAATAACGACAAAATCCTACTGGTACAGTAGGTCACTGTCTCACCTTGCTGTCTGATTGGACGTGATAATGTCCCATTCATGAATGCATGATGGCATTCGAAGCCGCTGTTGTGAGCTTGTATATCGTCTATTTGCAGCTGTGCCACACGGCCATACGACGTATAAATCAAGCTTCATGGCGCTCTCCAATCCATTAAAGCTCCTCTCCGGCATCCATCACACATCTCCCGTTCAGCGGTGTCCATTGGAGGGACATCGCTGTCTGTCCGCCGGGCAGATATTTGGCTCTGGCGGGCCAGTTAACGTGCGACGAATAAATAGTCAACGTGCATTAACGTGCTCCATCCCATTAAGTTCACAGACATTATAATAAGGCGACCCGGCGCGTATACACTTTGTTTTCAAGGTTGTTTAGGGGATGTCTTGTCGAGGAGGTTAACAAGAGGCTGTTTTGAATTACTAATCTGAGGGCATAGGAACAGAACAGGGTGATGACTGACAAGGAGGCTTGATTGTGGATTCTGTCTCAGTAGCCCTCCGACACGCGCGCACGCACACACACACACGCACGCGCACACACACACACACACACACACCATTTATTTAGAAATCTAGTTTAGAAGGCTGAAAGGGTGAGGACAAAATGGCAAGTGCGACTAGAGTGGCTTCAATAGCAACACTTAAGCATGAAATCTGCGTGTTTGTGTGTGTGTGTGTGTGTGTGTGTGTGTGTGCACGCTCGCCCACACACACACACACGCACACACACACACACACACACAGACAAGACCTTTTCTTATGTGCAAATGAATGGTGCACGGTCAAGCTGTTTTCAATGATGCGCTTCACTTGCGTTATTGTTATCCAAATGATTGTGTCCAAATGACCCTCCGAGGAGGCGTCATTGGTATCGACTGAAGCGGCGGTGGGCGAGTGGTCTACTTTTGCGGATTCTGATCGATTTCACGCTCCGCATTCGCCTCGCATTGCTCTCCGTCCGATTCCAAAGACAAGCACAATATAGAGTCTGTTATTCCCTTACTCACTCATGGTGTTTGTTTGCATCTGGGTGTGTGTGCATGTGTGTGCGTGTGCGTGTGCATGTGTGTGCGTTCGTGCGTGTGAGAGAGAGAGAGATTTCCCATCTGAGCTCATGTCTGTGCGTTGGCTGTGGATGTGCATTGCTTTATCACTCATCTTAAGCACCTCGGCGGGAGGCCCCCGGATGAGTTTCACATGCTACCAGGGGTTATGTTTCTTCTCATCTCCGCCCCGGTAACCCGCCGTCCAATCATAACACTGACCCAGGTGTTAATCCCCAATTACGAGGCGGTAACCAGACTCAGACTTCCACAGTGCCGGTCGGCCGGCCCGCGGCGGCGCCCTGTGGGACACGACTCACGAGGACGGATCTTCTATCCAGATTAGCCTGTTGTTGTTCCTGTTTTTTCTCTAATTGACCGATTCCAAGTCTATTGCATGGAATCCTGCTTTCAATGGCTTTAATTTAATTTTCCTTCCAGAGTGCATTTGGGTGAATACATACAGTACTTGCAGTTGAACAGTGGAGCCGTTTAGCCTTAGATTGTTAACTTGGACATGCATCCCTAGTTTTCACACATTAGCTGTGCCAACTCACTCGGCTGTGAAAGCCTCTGTTAAATAAACGAAAACGAACCAAACATTTATTTTCATGTGCTATTTTGGTTGTTCGGTATGCGAAAAATAAAGCTCTATACAGTACCTCCAAAAATGCTGTGCTTTTCACTATCAAACCTCATCACTTCCTGTAGTTTCCGGCCATGCCAGCTACCGTTATTCAAAAATTGCAACCACTTGAACCCTAGAGTCACTATTATGGGGCAAACTTTCAGGGAAAATAGCAGATCTACCAGCTCAAAATGTGTCATGACTAGATGCGTGCTGAGCTTATAGATTGACTATTTTCTTTTCAGTGTCGAGCCTAACATAGACAAGGGTCAACCAGGTATTATTGGTCAAATAAATAGCCAATCTACAAGAACACAGCATTGCAGCAAGTTGTGAGCTTGTAGGCTATACGTATACATCTGCTATTTTGTAATGCCTAAACAGCTGAAAGTCCTTAATTGTACGCAGGTCTTATCTAACCAATAGATCAACGCCAGTGGATGCTTTAGCTATTGAAAAATAGCAGATCTACAAGCTCATATCGCGCCACCGAGTGGCGCGATACGAGCTTGTAGGTCTGCTATTTTTTGAAAAATCGAAGAACGATTGACATTTTTAGAATCTGATCTCAGGTCAGAATGGGTTAATCAGACCAGTGTGTGTCCAGTGGAAACCTCGTATGAATCTGATCTCAGGTCAGAATGGGTTAATTGTACGCAGGTCTTATCTAACCAATAGATCAACGCCAGTGGGGACAAGTGGAACCCTGACAATTAGCAAAAAAGCAATATACAGAATTATGGAAAATGTACGCCGGCGATTTAGCTGAAACCCTGACGTCTAAGTGCAACCATGTGCGATACGGTGACTCCTCTGTTTGACTCGGGCTCATTATAAAAAAACAAACATGCATGTAGGTTTCTTTGTGTGACTGGAACATGATGAATTACGCCCGAGTCATGTCACTCGGGCCCCTTCTTTTCTTAATGGCCCCCGTGTATTTCATAGGTAGGCTTTGAGCCAGGCGTACGGTATATGCCGGCTGGCAGCGCAGGCGTAAGACTATATGTTTCCACCCAGTTATTCTGTTATATCCAGAGTTTATAAAATAAATATAGGCCGGAGCAGACGTTTAACAGAAAATAGCATAGTAAACCTCCCTGACTCTGGCCAGGTTTAAGAGCTATACAGTAGGATGGGATGCGAATGGAAAATGTGTGTGTGTGTGTGTGTGTGTGTGTGTGTGTGTGTGTGTGTGTGTGTGTGTGTGTGTGTGTGTGTGTGCGTGCGTGTGTGTGTGTGTGTGCGTGTGCAGTGTACACGCAAATGTATCTTTATCTCTGAGCCGTGGCAGAGCCCTGAGAACGGCCTTCTTGAAGTTTTCTGAGCATATTGTTGTGCTCGTTTCAAGACGGTAATTCAATTCAGAATGAGGGAAAGAGAGGTAGCGACTGAAGCATAAACTAGCTTTTTTTAAACCACCAACTCCACCATCCGCAGTTGAGTTCTAAAGTCCTCCAGAGTCTGCTGCAGAGTCTAAAGGAGCTCATTGTCACAGATACACACACGGCGACACTCTATGTGGTGTCCTCGAAATAAATTAAGATAGTCTTGCAGCGTTCATGACAATTTGATTGCATTATAAGCTCTCTGATCCTCCCTGCTGAAACCCAGCAGCTTGTGTGACCAAAACACATTTTTCGTACAAACTACCCCCCCCCACCCTTCTACTATAGAGCCCTGATGAACCATATAAAGCCTCTATTAATCCATAGGGTTAATATGAGCCACGAGGGCCCTATAGAGCCTTTTCTGTTATTGTGCATGGGGAACGACTTAGCTGCTATTTTCTGCGGAAGCTTTCCCTACAACACGGATGCTCCCTATAGCATTCTCTGCTCTCATTCTCTCCGAACTCAACTCGCCTGCAGGAGCGACAGACACACACGTTGTGTAGCCTATGTTCTCTATGGTGTCAAGTTCACGTTAAGATGTGGCTTCATAATGCACACAATGCATGATGCATCGTTAACAGTGCAAGGGTGGCGTACTAATGCGCGGGTGTCAGAAGATAACGCATGCACAGGTCAACTGAAACGCAAGCTAACGTGCCTGGCACTTGCTAACTTGCACGCAGGCAGGCAGGCAGGCAGGCAGGCAGGCAGGCAGGCAGGCAGGCAGGCAGGCAGGCAGGCAGGCACGCACGCAGGCAGGCACGCACGCACACACGCAAACACCACTGTGCTCCTGGGGTGCCTCTGTCCAAGAGAACAGTGTAAAAGTACCCTCACCACCATCATAACTATCCTGAATACAGTGTGTGAGTGTGTGTGTGTGTGTGTGTGTGTGTGTACGTGCGTGCGTGCGTGCGTGCGTGCGTGCGTGCGTGCATGCACATTTATCTTAGTGTATGTGCATGCACGCCTTTGCCAGCATGCAATGCTCACTCCGTGATTACAGCTTGTCCTACATGTATGTGTTCCCAATGTCACAGATAACACTTTGTTTCTCTTGCCTGCTCCCCACCCTCTATCTCTCTCTCTCTCTCTCTCTCTCTCTCTCTCTCTCTCTCTCTCTCTCTACACCCTGCCACCTTCCTCCATCGCACCTCTTCCTTGTTTTATTACAATCTCTCTTTCACAATGTGCCACACGGCGACCATTGATAACCGGCTGTTGACTCTGCGATACGGCCTGGTCTGGTGGGTGCCATCGTCACACAGTCACACACAGGGGGGCGGTTTGCCTATCTTATCCGGGCCAACGGGCATGGTCCGTACGTGAGCCAAACAAAAAACAAAACAGTGTTGCCAGATCCTTCAAGAGATCAAAGCGGCCAGGACTATACAAGAAAACAAGCCCAAAAAGAAGCGACCAGCTTAATTGAGCACTTGAACCCATAATACAGATAGACTATTTGAAATTGCTGATCTACAAGCTTACAATGGGTTGTGTTGCAGCAGCTATTTTCCAAAAAAAAAGGGGGGGGGGGGGGGGAAAGGGGAAAAAAATCACACTCATGTGAAGTGAGGGGCACCTCTCTTTCATGGGCCTCGGCCCTTGAAAATGTTTAAACACCACTAGATTACAACATTAGTATACGCAAACCCAAATAAGCAAATACACTAGAACCCCCCCCCCCCCACCCACACACACACACACACACACACACACACACACACACACACACACACACACACACACACACACACACACACACACACACACTTACAAACGACTATAGTATGGAAGTCCAAGCCCAAATCGCTTATAATAAGCACACTTGGCAACACTGCAAGCCCCCCTCCCCCTCCTCCCCCACATGGGTCGGTGTTTCATTGTGCGGCTGCAGAACTAAAGCAACAGAGTCACTGTGGCTGAAACGGGCCAGCTGGGGTTAATTAAAACAGAGCGCTCGTTCATGAATGGATTCAGGCGCGTTCAGGGAGAGGTTATAGCGCTTCCGCAAATCAAGAAAATGCAGAATTATCTAGAGCGTTCTTTCGGGTGCTTCGAGCGCCTGTGACTATATGATCCGCTCCTCTTCTCCCTACTTCCTTCACAGGTGTTACCGATGATACTAATTAAGGCTCTCTTCCATTCTGGTCAAACAGAGTCGGGGTGCATGGTGGCTACACCAGTGGGTCTCAAAGTGTCCTTGAGTGTGTTCCAAATGGCCCCGTACGGGTGTGTAACTCTGAGAGCGATGATGAGTGTAGGATATTACACGACAAAGAGGGCCAGTTACACGCCAGCAGAGACTACTACACACACAGCCACGGAAGCCATTCTTCCCGGTGACAATAGTGGTTCTATCACGGCAGGTGGAATCTCCCCAGCAATCACAGTTCCGCGACATAAAACAATTCAGCATCCACTTGTGCGCACGGCTTGAACAGAGATTATTTCCATAACGGGGTTTTGCCTGAGCAACACATATACAGAGTACCGATCGCGTTTGCGGTGCGTGCACACCTAAAGGCTTAGAGATAAGTATATACACCCACGCATACACCGACATTAAAATAAGGAAACCCCAGCCGACAAAAGATTAAATCTCACTGTATGTATGTTAAAATGTTTTGGTACATATATTAAATTAGCCATTTGAACAACCAGCATTCATATTCTTAGATCACTTATAGACCAGTTGTCTCTACTTTGACCACTCTACACCAATTAGGTTTGTCAAAAAATAGCCGATCTACAAGCTCGCAACGACCTCTCACAAGACGTTGAGAAGCTTGTAGGCGCAGCTAATTGGTGTAGAGTGGTCAAAGTATACAGAGACAACTGGTCTAAGTGGTTAACAACCTGTATATGAGCCTTTTGAACGAAGATGTGTGCCATTGACTGATTCTCAAAAACCAAGGAACAAAGTGTGTCCCTTATCAGATCAATAAAGGACACATCTTTCAGTCTGCAAATAAGAGACGATTCCCTATTTCAGGGGATGGTTTGGCATTAACCTGCTTCCAGGCAAGCACACCCACGTGCACATGTCGCACGCGTGCTGGTGCGGCAGCACGACGTGAAAACATACGGCACATTGAAGCCACGGGAAGCCAGCGAAGTGAGTACTAATGTCTGCATGATGCCAATGCATCTGCAAAGATGGTGCCTTTGGGGCTGAACGTGCACACGCGTGCAACGTGCACACGCGTGCATTCACACAGAGAGACAAAGGTTCTGCATATGTTGTGAACTGATGAAGAGATAAGCCGATAAGAAAACAGACTGTAGCCTATCGTGATAGAGAGAGAGAGAGAGAGAGAGAGAGAGAGAGAGAGAGAGAGAGAGAGAGAGAGAGAGAGAGAGAGAGAGAGAGAGAGAGAGAGAGAGAGAGAGAGAGAGAGGTGCAAATGGAGAGGCTGAGAGAAGATAGGGCAGATGTGTGAAGGAGCTTTCTCCAGGGACGGGAGGAGCCATCTGAATTCAGGTGGAGTGCTGAGAGAGAGAGAGAGAGAGAGAGAGAGAGAGAGAATAATCTATCGGTATGCAAGTGTCGTAACCCCCCCCCCCCCCCCCCCCATATCCCTCGCCCAGACTCTGCGCTCACTCACGCACGTGCACACACGCACACACACCCATGCACAGTCGCACACGCACGCATAATATCATCGGTGGCCAGATGGAGCGTTATGCAGAGCATGTCCCATCAAACTCCACCCGCTTGTCAAGAAGATGTATGGATGCTATGCCTTGCGTGCGTGCACATACGCGTGCGTGCATGTACGCACGCACACACACAGATGGTATGCACACATATAGAGGAGTGTACTGTATATATTTCATACACACACACACACACACACACACGCACACACACACACACACACACACACGCACACACACACACACACACACACACACACACACACACACACACACACACACACACACACATTGTTAGATGTGATTTTCACTGTTGTTTAGCTTCCCAGCACCAGGATGCAGTGAGGAGAGGAACACCATCGCTTTGTCCCCCGACCTCTCTCTCTCTCTCGCTCTCTCTCTCTCTCTCTCTCTCTCTCTCTCTCTCTCTCTCTCTCTCTCTCTCTCTCTCTCTCTCGTTTTTGTCCTCCACGCTCTCCTCCATCAACTCCCCATGTTCCACAATGTTCCCTGAAGGCAACTGACTGATGTTCCCTCTCCTCTCCTCTCCTCTCCTCTCCTCTCCTCTCCTCTCCTCTCCTCTCCTCTCCTCTCCTCTCCTCTCCTCTCCTCTCCTCTCCTCTCCTCTCCTCTCGTGACATGTGAGCTATGCAGAGCGATGCCATCGTTTACAGTATCACAGTGTGAGGAACACCTCACAGTATCACAGTGTAAGGAACACCTCACAGTATCACAGTGTAAGGAACACCTCACAGTATCACAGTGTGAGGAACAGTAACACCTCACAGTATCACAGTGTGAGGAACACCTCACAGTATCACAGTGTAAGGAACACCTCACAGTATCACAGTGTGAGGAACACCTCACAGTATCACAGTGTAAGGAACACCTCACAGTATCACAGTGTGAGGAACACCTCACAGTATCACAGTGTAAGGAACACCTCACAGTATCACAGTGTGAGGAACAGTATCACCTCACAGTATCACAGTGTGAGGAACAGTATCACAGTGTAAGGAACACCTCACAGTATCACAGTGTGAGGAACAGTATCACCTCACAGTATCACAGTGTGAGGAACAGTATCACCTCACAGTATCACAGTGTAAGGAACAGCGCAATGGGTGGTAGCTTGATTTGATGCGGTACCGGTATACAGTTCATTTCAATGGTCCTATGGCATATGGCAGAACAGTTTCAACCTATGACATGATTCAGTGAAAATAGCTATATACATTGTGACACATTTTGACCGCGTACGTCTGCTATTCTTTGCATAATACCGGTACATACAATACAATATATTTAATTGGGCACGAACAGGGATGCATGCAGTGGAGTTGGGGCTACTTGTTTGAGCTGCAAGTGTGTTCACACTCTCGCCACTTTTACCAAAGCTTACAAAAGCTGCCAAGTGCCAACAGTGCACATTAACAATGGCCCTGGGCTGGCTGCAAATCAATGATCCATTGTGTGACTACTGTAGGTGTAGGCACAGCGGTCAGATTTTCGGAAGCAGTCCAAAACGAGAACATTTCGGATAACAGTGGCTGATCCTTAAATTAAAATTGGCTAATGGATGGGATTTGTGGCTGGCTGGCCGGAGGACCACTGACCCGCCACTATGACTCAGCTCAGACATAAACCACTATGACTGTCTCTGACATAACTATAGAGTTCATAGGACTCAGACATAAATATATCCATATAACAGTATCCCCACTGCAGCTACACCCAAATATGGTGTACTACTGTACTGTATATCCTGACTGTGACAGCAAGACATGAGACGAGACCCCAAACAAACCGTGTCGTCATGACATGAGGTGTGAGGGCCACAGAATCACATGTGATATCTAATGTGAGTAGCCGTTAATATGCCTTCATATTTAATGTTTGAACCGACGACCGACCGCACACATGCGGGTGTGCGGGTGCGCCTGATGTATATTTGCCACACTAGTTAAAAGAAAATCCACACAACATCCCCGGGGTGCGAATGACAAATGTATACAGTTGGCTGGCTTTGTATAGTATATATATGCGCTGCATGTGTGACATGTAGGGACCATTGCTGCTCAATGTCGTTGACTCAACATGTGACAGACATTAATTTCAGCCTGCACCCGATATATATTGCCCGTGGCAGCTCAAGATGTATGTTATTAGATTTGCTCCCGTGGCATTTCAGGACGACGTTAGCTCTGTGTGTGCCTGTGAGTCACCGCAGTCTTATTAGCATTCCATGCTGTACGATGTGCACATGTGCCTCATGTGTTCCTGCAAGCCACTGCGAGCAAACTGCATTGCTATAGGTGTCGTTGTCGTCTCGTCTCTGTCGGCCCATACGTCCAGAACGATTAAGTTTCAGGATTCAAATTGAGAAATAGCAAAAAAAAATAGCAGATCTACAAGCTGAAAGAGCTTGTAGATCTGCTACTTTTGCAATTTTTTAATAGATTACAACTGATTCCCATCCTGTCGGCATCCAACGGTGCTAAGTCACCAGTGCGGCCATTACATGGCTCATCACAGGCACTCCCTCGGCTAGCCCCTCGTTTGGGGTCGCGCTTCGCGGACATCAGGCCTACTGCTGGCAGCGCGCCTGTCTTGAAACGGCAAAACTCAATGTAACCCGTATGGCCTTTCTTTCTTTTCTCTCTCTGGCAATTGG
>NC_139697.1:44491106-44497451 GCF_964188405.1 Protomyctophum parallelum | reverse complement strand
ATCATGTTGGGGGTCCTTGACATGGAAAAGGTTTTTCAGAAAACCGGATTTTGAAAACATTATTTTAGTGTAAGTACTGTAGGGCTGCAACTAACGATTATTTTCATAATCGATTCATCTGCCGATTTTTTAAACGATTAATCGGATTATGACACTTCTTATGCTATCACCTTAAAATATATATTTTAGGTTATTTTATGTTCTAACTAACAAAAAATATAATTCATTCAAAAATGCATTTGATTAGCTGCTGATTAGGCTGCTATTCAAATAAAAGACAAACGCAATTAAAATTAATTAAAGAAACTCATGGTGTCTTAGACCTATTCTGACTGCATGCATTTGATTAAAGAATAGCTTCACATGTGTCAGTCTAGAAGGAACAGTACTCTTCTGAACTCAAATAGGTTAATTTAGTTACACTTAACACTGGAAAAACTATATGGTTAAGTGGGAAAAAACCTATGATAAATTGCAACAAACTCTAGTGATTAGTTGCCGATCCGATTAATCGATTACTAAATTAGTTGACAACTAATTGAATAATCGATTCGATTACGATTAATCGATGAATCGTTGCAGCCCTAACCCATTCTGAACGGGCACCCATTTTGGTGTCAGCATCATGTTATGCTTTAGCTATTGAAAAATAGCAGATCTACAAGCTCATATCGCGCCACCGAGTGGCGCGATACGAGCTTGTAGGTCTGCTATTTTTGAAAAATCAAAGAGCGACTGACATTTCTAGAATCCGATCTCAGGTCAGAATGGGTTCATCAGACCAGTGTTGTGTCCTAGTGGAAACCTCGTATGAATCTGATCTCAGGTCAGAATGGGTTAAAGTACTGTGAGATGACGGTACAGTAGGTATTGCTATAGTACTGAGTGGGAGCTGGTGGTAAGCGTTGTGGTCCCAGAGGTCTAGCTCATGCTGCTCATTGAAAAGGTGACACCCTTGTTGCTTGATAGCTGATACCAACGATAAGACACTCCAACCTACCTAAACGTGCTATATAAATAAAGATGACTTCAGCGTGGGACACAGTCACATGATAAAGTGTAAATCAGGCTTAGGAGCGAGAGTGGTGGTAAACAAACAAACACTTGACTGAGGGAGGCTTCAAAAATCTCTCTCTCTCTCTCTCTCTCTGTGTGTGTGTGTGTGTGTGTGTGCACGTGTGTGTGCATGTGCAAGTGTGTGGCGTCCTCTCCAATCAGCCACTTATTTTGTCTTGTCACTGTCATCCTAGACAATAGCCCGAGGCAATGCATGACTAATGTATTAGCGGCTGTTGGCAACCAGGGTCGTTTGTAGGCTGTGCATGTGTGTGCGCGTGTGTGTGTGTGTGTGTGTGTGTGTGTGTGTGTGCGTGTGCGTGCGTGCGTGTGTGTGTGTGTGTGCTTGCTACATGGCACAACCTTGGGCTCTTGTTGCGTCCGAGTGTTGAGCCTGTGGGTGTGACATCAGCGTGGCGGTGACACAATGGTGATGTCAGAGGGTGTAATTGGTGTGAAACGCGTCGTTTCGGTGGGCCTTTGTCAAGAGGCTAAATGACACAATGTAGGACAAGACTATATGGAATGAGCGTGCGCGTGTGTATGTGTATGTGTGTGTGTGTGTGTGTGTGTGTGTGTGTGTGTGTGTGTGTGTGTGTGTGTGTGTGTGTGTGTGTGTGTGTGTGTGTGTGTGGTGTGTGTGTGTGTGTGTGTGTGTGTGTGTGCATAACTGTCAGTCATTCTGACATGCTGTATAGTCTCTACAGCATTGTCATGCTATCAAATAAACCACAAATACTGTACCACACACATTCTCTCTCTCTCTCTCCCTCTCTCTCTCTCTGACAAACACACACACACAAGACGGACAAAACGGACAAGACAGACAGACAGACAGACAGACAGACAGACAGACAGACAGACAGACAGACAGACAGACACAGTACATACGGCTCTCCTCAAAGTGAACTGCACACAGCGCCTTCCCTTTAGATTGACAGCCCCACCATATGGTACTGGGCCCTGTGTGTGCTTGTGTGAATATGTTTGCAGTTTATGTGCGTGCGTGTGTGGGTGTGTGCACATGTGAGCTTTAGGGGGAGAGAGAGATTCTGCATGAGTGCACCTGTAAATGTGTGTGTGTGTGTGTGTGTGTGTGTGTGTGTGTGTGTGTGTGTGTGTGTGTGTGTGTGTGTGTGTGTGTGTGTGTGTGTGTGTGTGTCTTTACGTATACTGTAGATGTGTGCGCGAGCGTGTGATGTTCTGCACGCCTCAATGTTCGAGGGACGGATACATTTGCAAACATAAAAATTGCAGCTGCGCCATTATACGCCGATCCCCGCGCAGCTGTGAATTATTATGTGGACAATTTAATACAGCCAAAGAGGAAATAGGCAGATTAAGATCCCAGTTTTTCTCCACTGCCAAAGTGTGCATGCATGCACACAGGCGCATGTGTGTGTGTGTTGTGTGTGTGTGTGTGTGTGTGTGTGTGTGTGTGTGTGTGTGTGTGTGTGTGTGTGTGTGTGTGTGTGTGTGTGTGTGCGCGTGCGTGCGCGTGCTTGTTCTAATGTTTCAAGTATGGGAAAAAACGTGTTTCATGTGTGGACCAGAACACAATTATTTGAAGAAGAACAAATCTTAAGAACGTTTTTGTGCATCCGGCATAGTTTAGGGTCATGTCAGATTTATACTGCATTGTACAGCGGAGTCACTAGTCAGATTTATACTGCATTGTACAGAGGAGTCACTAGTCAGATTTATACTGCATTGTACAGAGGAGTCACTAGTCCAGTCAGATTTATACTGCATTGTACAGAGGAGTCACTAGTCAGATTTATACTGCATTGTACAGAGGAGTCACTACTCCAGTCAGATTTATACTGCATTGTACAGAGGAGTCACTAGTCCAGTCAGATTTATACTGCATTGTACAGAGGAGTCACTAGTCAGATTTATACTGCATTGTACAGAGGAGTCACTAGTCAGATTTATACTGCATTGTACAGAGGAGTCACTAGTCCAGTCAGATTTATACTGCATTGTACAGAGGAGTCACTAGTCAGATTTATACTGCATTGTACAGAGGAGTCACTAGTCCAGTCAGATTTATACTGCATTGTACAGAGGAGTCACTAGTCAGATTTATACTGCATTGTACAGAGGAGTCACTAGTCAGATTTATACTGCATTGTACAGAGGAGTCACTAGTCAGATTTATACTGCATTGTACAGAGGAGTCACTAGTCAGATTTATACTGCATTGTACAGAGGAGTCACTAGTCCAGTCAGATTTATACTGCATTGTACAGAGGAGTCACTAGTCAGATTTATACTGCATTGTACAGAGGAGTCACTAGTCAGATTTATACTGCATTGTACAGAGGAGTCACTAGTCAGATTTATACTGCATTGTACAGAGGAGTCACTAGTCTAAAAGAGAGCAATGTTCCAATGTAGAGCTTGTACTTTGGCGTGGCTATTTTCCAGCTCGCTCTGCTCTGCTATACTCACCTGCCTTGCTATATTTGGCTTGTAGATCAGTTTTTTTGTCGTATGATGAAATCAATCTTCATTCTTCAGGATCCATTTTTGTTTTTGTTTTTTGTTTGGTAAGACAGCTGTTTTGGAACAGTAGTTCTCAGAGTAGAGTCCGCACAGTTTTGTAGCAAAGGCTTGCCACATCTAACGTGGAGAAGCCCTTTATTTGTACGATTTGTGTGATTTTTTGTTCTGCCTTGATCTCCTTGCCCCCTCCCCTCTTCTTTTTCTTGGAATAACGACACGATGGGAACTATGAACAAAAACTAATTTCACCCACTCTTTTACTTAAAAACCATGAGGTGACAATACAGATGATTCTGTTTTGCGGACCCCCCCAGGTGTCCTTGAAGGAAGATGCCCTTTTTGCTCTGTAACTCAGAGTGTACAAATGGAACCAAATGCAATATAAACGTTTGAGAACCACTGGTTCAAAGATCCATGAGAGCCTGTATGGGAAGGCCGTAAGCGGGGGTTCAACCCGAGGCCACGTTAGTGTACACTGGGGCCTGAAGATGCAGGTCTTAAGGGGCATTAACTTTACACTCGCTCCCCATCCTCCCTTCACAGGAGAGGTGCAGACCCCTCTCTCTCTCCCCAGAACTCCCATCCTCCCTTCACAGGAGAGGTGCAGACCCCTCTCTCTCTCCCCAGAACTCCCATCCTCCCTTCACAGGAGAGGTGCAGACCCCTCTCTCTCTCCCCAGAACTCCCATCCTCCCTTCACAGGAGAGGTGCAGACCCCTCTCTCTCTCTCCCCAGAACTCCCATCCTCCCTTCACAGGAGAGGTGCAGACCCCTCTCTCTCTCTCTCCCCAGAACTGGGCCCGGTTATGAAGTCGGGGCCGTCCCCAAAGCTAACATCCTAGGCAGTAATTTGTCCAACTCGCGGGGGAGACATAAATTCCCGGAGAGCCCCTCCGAAAATTCTTTACAATTATATATACTGTATGGAAAAAATGTTAAGAAAAGAAGAGAAAGTAAAAAAAGAAAAGGTTAAAACACTCCTGGCCCTGTCCCCTTTCGCTCTCTGGCAGAGAGTTATTGCATTTTGAGAGAGCGGTATGGGCTCTCTCTCTCTAATAGCTAGCACATGTGAGCGTGTGTGAGTGTGAGACAGAGGAGCTGAGCGGAGTGGTGGAAGAAGTACTCGGATGTTTTAAAAGCCGCCGTATACCAACGTACCTCAACATTGTAATTAACCGCTTGAACTCCAGCGGAAACATTCGCGGATCTACAAGCTCAAAGATGGGCTATTCTTTGGCAAAGAGTCTTGGTGTGGACAGACACAAAGTGGTCCAAGCACAGAGACAACTCGGGTCAAGTCTAGAACGTTTAAGTACAGTACTTGAGTAAATACCTTTTTTAAGTACTTTTTTCCTGGCGGTAGTCGACTGCTAAGCTAACAGCGGAGGGGTTGGGGTGGATGGGGTGATGTAGGAACCCTTGGCCTGTAAAAGATACTTGTTTCCCCACGCTGCACCGAAAACCAGATGCTGATGAAGAGGCAATGGGTGAGGGGGAGGGGGGAGGGGGAGACAGATGGGGAAGAAATCACTGCCAAGACATCTTAAAAACATTGTTTAAAAAAAAAAAAAAAAAAAAAAAAAGATTTCTGGACCTTATGGGGGCCGACGGTTTTATGGCGCTCCCCTGAAATTTTCATAGCTCCGCAAGAAACCATGCATTCATGTCGCTAAATAGGCCATCATCCCGCAAAATCTGACGTGTTTGTATAAAACATTTTATTTGACGATAAGAAACGATTCTGATGACGAGAGAACCGTGGAATCTTCCAGAAACAGCCTTTTTTTTTTTAAGGCTGTGCTGGACTGCTGGTTCGAAGATGAAACGTTTAACTTGTCTAATTTTTGCAGATATGAAACGGCGCCCTGCGAACGTCATGAGAGACCAGTCCGCAGATACTGGTTTGCATTAGGGCTGAAACTGTTGATGATTTTGTCGTTGATTGTTCTATTGTTATTTAAATATGTTGTAAATGTTGTATATCCACAAATCGATTGACCTCTTAAGAAGCATTTTATACTATTTATTGTCAAAGTTTTGAGAAACGTTTCTCCTAAAATAAAACTAGGGCCCACTGATCTACGCTGAAGTGGGATGTGTGGGACTTTATTGATTGATTGATTGATTGATTAATTGATTGGATGCTTAAGATTGTTAACAGCACATGTAGTAGGCTTGTTTCTATTGAAGTCCATTGTACTCAATTCATCAATATTAGGCTGAGGGTGATGTGATCATATGGTGACAGACTCCGTGGAACATATGGCCCGGATGACGCTGCTGTCCTTAGGTCAACCATGAGAGCATTGAACGGCTATCAGGTGGCATGACCAGCATTGATTGGATCTATAGGATCGATTGGATGGATGGATTGATGGGTGGATCGTCGTGATCCCTCAGGGTCATAGACAAAATTGCACAAAATGATCGCCTAAGTTACCGCCTGTTGTATTTCCCACTTCCGAAAAGAAGATCACGCTCGAGAGTTATTTGAGTGTCTTGAAAAGAAGGGGGGGATGATAGATCTTCAGTCTAGCCGGACGGCAGTGTGATTAGGTTGTGAGTCGCCCCGGTAGTGTATTGATGAACAGGCATAGATCTAAGTATTTCTGGTCAACCCCCTTCCGTTCCCTTATGTGGCAGAATATGAAGGAGAAGCGGCAGATTGCTGTGGAGCGTGGAGTGGTAGCGCCGTGTGTTCCTCAGCTGTTTCATTTGGGGGGGAATAATGTTTGCAAAACACGTGTTAGAGCTCTGCCCCAGATGTGGAGGATGACACGC
>NC_139697.1:44466106-44486106 GCF_964188405.1 Protomyctophum parallelum | reverse complement strand
TAAAACAATATTTCATTTGAATTGATCCGGGCCGGGTTGAACAAGAGCTGAATTTTAACGCGAAACAAATTTGCAAAGGAACTGAATTTGAATCGAGACGAGGCCGAATTCAAACTGAATGTATCTCTGGAAGTTGAATTGAAACCAAACGAGAGTTTAATTGAATTGTGCAGGCAAGACTATGCAGCCTATTGTCTCCCTAAGCCGGCGCGTGACTCTCTGGAATAAAAAAACATTTAACAGTATTAACAGGCGTTCCGTGAAACTGGAGGCATCGCCGACACACGCGCGCGCGCTGCCGTATCGACTTGGCCTATAAGTCTCATGTTATCTAGGGTGAAAACACGAACAAGGCCAGTAAAAATACGTTTGTGGCGTTCACTGTTGACTTTGACATTATATAGCTGTGTAAAGGCCAACATATGAACACAATAAAACACACACACGTTTCTCTCTCTCTCTCTCTCTCTCTCTCTCTCTCTCTCTCTCTCTCTCTTTGCAATGCATACTGTACATGAAAGAACAAAAGCACACACACACACACACACACACACACACACACACACTCACGCACAAATGCACACACGCACGTACGCACGCACTTTTATATCAGTGGTGCTCTTTCATGGGTGATGAAATCCAATAAGCTGTGAGCTTAGCTGTCCTCTCACTGATAACCATCAATAGGCATATCGATCTACAGGGCTGCACTCGCGCACGCACGCACGCACGCACGCACGCACGCACGCACGCGCACACACACACACACACACGCAGGCTTATTGATTGCATCTACTGTATAACTCTCCTTGGCACTTTATCATCTGGACAGATCTTTACAGTATATCGTCTCTGTCGAGTGCATGGAAATGTCCAAAACTGTTACTTTTCAGGATTCAAATTCAAACATAGCAAAAGTAGCAGAAGCTTGTGGATCTGCTACTTTACTTTTGTGTGACACTGTAGTCAGTGTAGTATGTAGTCAAGTAGGTCATTGATTTCAGACCAAAACAATGAATGTGGAGAGGTTTCTGCGTGCCAGCAACGATAATTTAACCACTACTTTGTTGCTCATATATCCTTTTTTTTAGCCATACAACCAACAACCATTTCTCTTGCGTGGACCTCACCAAATAATTTCTCAAATTATGCTAAACTTGTGGGGACATAATGGCCTTAAGTATTAGTAATACAAATATTATAGAATACATTATCAAGCGCACAAATATGTTTCAGTTGCTTCTGATTCACAGGCAACATTGGTCACTTCAGTCTGTCATATTACCAACACCTAAGAAGAAATCATGGGCACAAAAAGCACCTTCAACTCCAAATACACTGACTGCGTATAATGGAGGAGATTGAACAGTATGCACACACACACACACACACACACACACACACACACACGCGCGCGCGCACGCTAATGTCATATCTGGCCTATCTCTACGTTTTTCATGCGACGTTCCCATTACACCATCCCGAACACTGGAGTCAGACGTTTCCAGACGTAATCAAATGAAAAAAACATGATGAATCCAAAAGCTTTGAAAGGTTGAAAGGAAATACATGAAAGAGAAGGAAATAATTGCAGTGGAACACGTCAGGGAATGACAGTCCAGTGTCTGGACAGCTGAGCTTAATTATACACCGTGAGAGAGTATGTATAAAAGCCTGTGTATGTCATTTATTAGACCAGTGGTTCTCAAACATTTTATTCATGTCAAGGATCCCCAAATTAAAGAACGACTTCACCCATTCTCAACCTATCTTTATATAATTGGTCCTCACTAAAAATGATGACGCTTATGATACAATTATTTTTTTCCCTACTAGGTCTGTGTCTCATAGTAGGGCTGTGGACACTTCAGAAACCCGCCAACCAGTGATATCATCATTAGGCAGTTTTTCCTTTTTTAAACGAGATAAAAAATGCTGTATTTTGATTTGTATTAACGCGAGAACAATGGCTTCCATTATAGCATGCTAACTTTCCAGCCAAACAGTAAAGCTCGGTTGATACTCGCGTCGGAAGTCGCTCGCTGAAAAGAACAGATTTTCAAGCACACGACACATCACGCGTTGTGTAAATTACACATAACACCCAACAAAACGAAAACAGTGACTCAAGGAAGGCGCCGTTTGGAGTGTATACGTGATCAAAATGGTGGCGTTTACCACCGGCGTCTCGCACTTCCATCGGGCCCTCATCAGAGGTGCCGTTTGAGTTGTGTGTGTTCAAAATGGAGGCTTTTACCACCCTAGCGCCTCGCCTGGCGCCTCAGTGTCGCGTCCTCATCCGCCTCGCCATCCACGAACGAGGTGACACGAGGTTCACAAGTTAGCAGTGTAAAAGTGTGACAACAAACCCTGCACGTCTTTCCAAAAGGAGATGGCTGTCAGTACAGTTGGTTTAACCACTGTTAAACCAATTTAACAAACCAAACCAGGCGACCTAATTGCCATTTCCCAATATTAATTACACAAACAAGGCGCATACAAATTACATCTATTTGATAGATAACCCAATGCTGATTGAATAGATTGCATGTACTGTAGCGTTCAATCAATGTCTTCGTTTTGTCTTTACTTTACAGAAAATTCAAATTCACTCTTGTACAGTATGTGGTGGTAAAAGGAATAAGTAGCTAAATGCTTGCTTTACTTAGCAGAAGTCATGATATAGGTAAACTTCACGTAGAACTGACACAGATGGCACACTTCAAAGGCTTTCAACAGGTGCAGGGGGTATTGGTAATCAGCACAGGTGCAAATAATGTTCCTAATCAGTAGCTGTTCTTTCACATAAAAGACACCCTATTTACAATATATACTTATCCAGAACCACGGGGCTGGACACACGGGCCGACCAATGAATGTGGTGGCTAATTTTATTATTTATTTTTTGAATAGAATATATATTTCCGCGACCCATTTGAAACCTCCCGTGGGAAATAGTGCTCTAAAGGCAGCATGCAATATTGAACCTCAGAGTTATAGTAACATTTCAGATTCCAGCTTTTGGTTCTCATCACTAAAACAGAATGGCTTCATGTTTTGGGGAATTGGGATATATCAAAGCAAACCATTTTGAGAAGAAAAAAGAAGAAGAAGATGGCTGTCAAATCTTGCACGGCCCCCTGTCCCCAAGTCAGTCAATTAAAACCATAAAGGCTTTTGTAGTTGTGTCTATTTCTGAATGTTGTTTGTGTGTCATCAGCTTAAACCAAAAGGTCCCTCTTTAAATAAAAAACAGCCACCCCGCTCGCACTGCAGTCAGCCTTGCCATTTCGTCGGGTCGTGATTAACTCCGTTGAAAGTGGATTAGTTTGGGTTCTGCAGGCATCATGTAAATGGGAGATAAAGTAAAGCCCTGGGAGACGATAAATAAATGCATTAGGGAGGCCGCGCCGTGTCCCCAGCATGTTAACTGTGGATTCATCTGCATTTACCCACAGTGCCATAGCACAGGACGACCTGGCAATCTCCTTGTCCTTAAACATTAACATACGCCTTGGTTGGACACAGTCAAATTATCCACTTGTAACTCTGAAAGTGCACAAATGTAACCAAATGGACCCATATTAGGCTCCCATGGATTCAAGTACTCAGTCACCACCACTGATTTCAGTCATTTTGTCTCCTGTCAGTGATCAGCATTTTTTTGGTTAGTTATATTAATATTAGAGGATCAGGATTTGAGTGCAATTGTATTTTTTGCTTCAATCCACAGGGTCCATTCGGAGGTTAAATCAACATTGGGGATTTCTATAGCACATGGCCACATAGCACATAGCACATGGCATACACATTAACCCATTCTGACCTGAGATCAGATTCATACGAGGTTTCCACTGGACACACACTGGTCTGATTAACCCATTCTGACCTGAGATCAGATTCTAAAAATGTCAGTCGTTCTTTGATTTTTCAAAAATAGCAGACCTACAAGCTCATATCGCGCCACTCGGTGGCGCGATATGAGCTTGTAGATCTGCTATTTTTCAATAGCTAAAGCATGACATGATGCCAACACCAAAATGGGTGCCCGTTCAGAATGGGTTAAAAATACCTTCCTCAAACAATACTCTGTTAATCCATCCATTTGTAACTTTGAGCGTGTAAAAATGCAATCAAACAGACTCGTAGGGTTCCATTTGATTGCATTTGCACACTCAAGAGTTTAATTTAAACGCAGAGGATTTTACAGCGCAAAGCGCCGTCAATTTGGACACCATCCAAACGTCTGTACGGTGTCCTTAAACATAAATGCCTTGTAATTATATCACAGCAAAGGAGCCCCCGAGTGACTCCAGCACACTGAACTCTCTTGTACGCAACGTGGATATATGTATCGTTGTTGTCAGGCAGCAACCTCTTATCTGCATACTGTATCTTACGTGTTTGTGTTTTTCCGTAAATTAGCGCCCTACTTGATCACACTGCGGCGTCACACAAAAACAGAAAAGGTGGCAGAACCTCGAGCTTGAAACGCAGCACGAAGTAACACATTTTGAGCTTGCAGATCTGGTACTTTTGAAGCATTATATATACTAGTCCTTACTATAGTATAGTCCTATACTAGTCCTTACCCGAGATATTTGCCCCCCCCCCTTGTGGCTGTGAAGGGTACTGCGCCTGGGTGCGTTTGTAATTGACTAATGAATTAATTAATAATCATTAATGTGTCAAATCGGAAAAAAGGGCTTCGTTACGCCCTCCATATTCATATGGTTAATGCCTGTGTGAAAAGTGGGAGTGATTGGTGCAGGCATTAAGGAGTTACGGCAATGTTTCTGACAGACAGACACACACACACACACACACACACAGACACACAGACATTCGGTTAATTATAGTATGATATATATATATAGTCTTTAGACTATATTATGGCCTAAAAAATGAAACAATGTTTGGATGAACCAGCACATTATCTAGGCTGTGGCCAGCATTGCAACAATGCGACAGATGTTTGGTTCTACATACAAAGGGAACAAAATGCAATCAATCAAAGCATGCACGGGCATGTGCATTGCGCAGCAAGCGTGTATACAATACATTATGCATGCGTGTGAAAATATTGCTCTGCGGAATATTACACGCTCCCTTACAAAGTCACTCATTCAATCTGCAAACCAAACATTGTGTGCGTGTGTGTGTGCACGTGTGCGCGTGTGCATGCGCATGTGTGTGCTTTGGTGTTGACTGTGCATTTGTGAAAGCCAGAATAAAATGCTGTCATTTCTAAGATAAGATAAGATAAGATCTTCATTTGTCACTGTACGAGACATACAATGAAACTTTGTTTAGTGCATCCATAACCCACAGCAGTACCATCAAAGGAAAAAGGAAAAAAGAAAAGAAACACTGATGAAAGAAAGGAAACACTGACGGAGCAACTTCATGGCATAAACTGTTAGTCTGTCATAGTCCAGTCCAGTCAAGTCATCTCAATGATCAATCCATTCATTAAAGCATCTATGATGTGGTTAAAGGTAGGTATTTCTGCTGCAAGGGTCACACACATTTGACCCTGAGACCTAATAGAGGGTGGAGTGGAGGGACAGAGAAATGTAATGGCAACTATCCATTATTTTCTTTTCTTATTGTATCAATTGTGTTTTCGATAAAGAGGATATTTCAAGAAAAGCAAGAAGTGCACTCAGATGCATGTCGATTCCCTTCCGCTGTTCGCCCTTGGTGGGGACGTGATGTCACTGTAGCTAAAAGAATAAGGATGCTAGGGCAGTGGTTCTTGAACAGTTTAATGTCAAGGACCCCAACATTGACATATATGTGGCTCCAATGGGGACCCCGATCTGAAAATGTTTTGTGCCAGCAACCCCGCAGAAGAGAAGATTTGTGTTAAAAAATATATATTCATTTTTTCCAATACTTTCAAGACAAAAAATATATCAGATCGATGCTGTTTTTGACTAGCCAAAAATGGATAAAGGGGTTAAAATGATGTGATGCCATTGACTACTTTAGCTGGGGAGGACCCCCTAGAACACCCGCAAAGACACCTGGGGTTCTCCGGACCCGACTTTGAGAACCAAAGCGCTAGGGTTAAAGTGTGTGTGTGCGTGTGCGTGTGCGTGTGTGCGCGTGTGCATGCGTGCGTGTGTGTGTGTGTGTGTGTGTGTGTGTGTGTGTGTGTGTGTGTGTGTGTGTGTGTGTAGAGGGGGAGGTGGGGGGGAGGCTAACTAACAGGTGTGCTGCAACATCCAGATGGCCCCTGGAGGAAGTGCGCTTGACACGGAGCTGTCGGAAGAGTAGAGAAAACGGACGGACCGCCGCTTGCCTTCGTCACGTGATGGCGGGTGGACAGATGGACGGACGGACGGACAGACAGGCAGACAGACGGACACGCACACGCATGGGTGCGCGATCACTTGCACGAATGCCGCACACACACACCCCACACACACACACACACACACACACACACACACACAGGCAATGTCACAGGCATCATTTAGCACCCCCCCCCCCCCCCCCCCCTCACTTCCGAACTTGTTTACCCTTCAATCTCACTCACTCTCACTCTCACTTTATCTCTGTAAACACACAGACACACACTCTGTGTAATGGTCCCTTCAGTCAAGTCAGTCGCTATATAACGGCAGCCTCTCTGTGTGACGAGGTGATGGAAAACAACAGCTAGCGCTTTGACAGCTATAGAGACTTAAATGATGCTCATGATGAGGTGGAACTGCATGTCCAGCTTTATATATACTTTCTGCCAGAAAGGTACAGGAAATGTCACGTTGTCTAACACAGTGATTATCTCAAGCTTTTTAATTTCAAGGACCCCCAGTGTGACATGCATTAGTTACATTTGTACCCTCCAATGCATGGCTTTTGAAGATTGCGTCATATGGCAGCCAAGTCTATGGGATTTACAATGTTTGTTTAGAGCACTTATGACGTAAATCGTTTCCCAGCCAACTGAGCTAAGTCTATGAACTTTCCTAACTACTATCTGCAATGTAGTTGGGGACCCCGGTGGAACCCCCTCGAGATTCCCATGGGGATCCCCGGACCTCACTTTGACAACCCCTGCTCTAAACATGAAAAGGAACACACAACGCCCTGTAATTCTGAGTTTAAAGCGGAAGTCCGTAATTTTATATCCACCCTGCGCGTGGGAGACCAAAAATCTACGCCAGTGGTTCTCGGACATTTTTGGCTCAGGTTCACCCCTGTAAATAACTTTTTCAATTCCACGGCGCCCCTGAATTACATTGTTACTTTATAGAACCTTTTGTCATATTAACGGTAATTACGGTAAATATGTAAATCTTTTCCCCAAAGTTACAGTAGGCTATGTAACTTTACTTGGCGTTTAACCCAGTCAATGCCCCAGCATCCCTATTCACCAAATCTATAAGCTCACAACATGTCACAATGTGACGCGTTGTGAGCTTGTAGATTGGCTGTTTTTGGTGAAGAGACTGGGCTGAAAAAGAACGAACCAAATACAGTTTAATGGGCTGAAAAAGAACGCACTAAGTACAGTTTAACTCAGGTCCGCCTTACTAATTATAGAGGGTCTAAGTGGATAAACTGAAGTGACATTGATAAAGTCCAAATATACATTCTGCGACACCCCTGGACTTGCGTCATGGGCCATGACGCAAAGTCTCACGGCACCCACGTTGTCACTGGTCTACTACACCACTCAATCCTCTGCTTGGCCTGTGTAGCTTCAGCAAGTACATGGCTATTTTCAAATGGCCAAAATGGTGGTTAATGTATGTTTTGTAATAATAATAAAAATGTAGTGGAGTAATGTACAATATTTGGATCAGAGATGTAGTGGAGTATAAGTAAAAGTATTGGGAAGTGGAAATACTCCAGTGAAGTAAAAGTACCTCAAAATGTTACTTAAGTAGCCTACTACAGTACATGAGTAACAGTACTTAACCAACTGCCCAGATGCCTATGTCCTATGCTATAGATTTGTTACAATATAGCATTATATTTTGTATTAATTAAAATAAGTCATGGGATGTCACTTTAAAGACTGCAGGTGACTTACGAATAGATACCGTAAATTGTAATATAATAAGCTTCACAAGCCTATAGATAACTAGATCATCTTGCAAATGTCCAATCCTTGATGTCCACAATACTGGTATAGGCTATTCAAAGTCCTAATTAAATGTGAGTTTCAGAAAAACACAAATTGTATTTTATAATAGCTCTAATAATATAGGAAATATCATCTGTCTCTGTGTGGGGGGAAAATCACACTCATGTGAAGTGAGGGGCGCTCTTATACATCACATTCCATGCTCAGGCTCAGCCAATCAAAATAATTTCCGTGGTACACACAGACACACAAAGCTCACGCTGGGCAAGACCTACGCTGTAGACGCTGTAATGTTTTTGGGGCGGGAGTTGCGGGATTTGGGCGAAAGTACCGCTCAAGGAAATGACGTTGATGCTTTACAAATCCATTTACATTCGGAAACAAGTGTTGTGATTGGTCAGAAAAATATCGTATCCGGGGGAAATACATCTGACGGATGTTCTCCAGACCGACACTTCCGCCGATAGCGTCTCTGCCTTAGGTTGTGATCAGGCTTTTCTCTTCACAGATGTGTACCGAGCCTACACAAAGCTGGGCATAGGCGCCCCTCAAAACCACATCTGCTGCAGCGGGCGCGCCGCTTGAAAGGGCTTAACAATCATACCCTTAAATACGTAAAGGGGCTTTTCTCTTTTTTTTTTTGCATTGGGAAAGATTTGGCATGCAAAATAAAAGGTTCAAAGCCATCCGACAGATATTTTCTTAACCCTCTTCTCTAATCCGAGCTGTGAGAACCGTCGGGCACCAAGCAGACACACCACCATGCACTCCGGCAACAAACCAAACCTCCTCCTTCAGCCCGCATGCCGGCACTTTTCCCATGCAGCCAGGGGGTGGAAGGAGAAAAAAAGATTCCCATGGTCTTAAAAATATATCCCTGAGCCTTTAATTTGAACCCTAACGCGCCGCCCCAGACTAAAAAGAAGACTTTTCTTTTGACTTGCCCCATGCATGCGCCTTTTTTTCCCGGTCAAGTGAGGATTTTTTTTAAAGCAGTGACAAAGACAAGTCTTGGCGGGGGGGAGATAGGCGTCATTACATACAAACATCATCTGGTGTTGGGGAGATGCATTTTGACATGTTGTGACGGTTTTGTTTTTCAAATGCAAAGGTCTTGAGCTCTCTCCTCAAAGCTAAATTCTTAATTCACTAATGGAACTCTGAGAGGGTATTTGGTTCCATATATAGGCTACCCTCTCGGAGTTATATGAAGGCTAGGCTACTGGCATATGTGTGCTGCTGCGTCCGAGCACGCTGGACGGACATTGTGCTTTCTTTGAGGAGGGGGGGGGGGGGGGGGTTGTTTGAACGTCAGCTGATGTTTTGCTTACAGAAAATCGGTTTTGACAGATTGCTACTCGAAGAGACAGTGTGAGAGAAAGAAGGAGTGAGAGAGGGAGAGAGATAGAGAGAGGGGGGAGAGAGAGAGAGAGAGTGGGTGACCAGACTGGCTGCATGCCTGGCTTGCATGGTCGTGAACTTCTACGTTGGCATCAACAACCCAGCACACCCCGTGAAATGAATGCTTTCTTCTCACTCTGAAAATACATTTTCAGAGTGAGAATTGCTATTCTAAACGGCCATAGCCATCATCACAAAATGTGATGAGGGACATTTGGGCACATTTGGGCAAGTGGCTATGGCAGAATTTAGGCTGTTTTTCATGCAAAACTAAAGCCTGGAATGGATTCAGGATCATGTAAATCCCCTAGTTTAAAGCATAATGAATTTTTCTTTGCCTTATATAGGTTGTCAATGGTATGGTCACATATAACTGGTGATAACTGGCATTAAGCTACTGAATTGGAAAACTAGAGACAAGTAGGAATACAAAATAAATAAAATTAATAAATAGAAAATATCTTCAGACGTGTGTGTGTGTGTGTGTGTGTGTGTGTGTGTGTGTGTGTGTGTGTGTGTGTGTGTGTGTGTGTGTGTGTGTGTGTGTGTGTGTGTAAAAGAAAAGTACAAATGTAACCATAGATGCATCTTGGAATCGATCATTCTCCCTTGACGTTTTCTCTTACATGTGTACTCAAGTCTGTGTGTGTGTGTGCGTGCGTGTGCGTGTGCGTGTGCGTGTGCGTGTGCGTGTGCGTGTGCGTGTGTGTGTGTGTTTCAATTCACAATAAAAGGCAGAATTCAACAAAGACCTGAACCAAGTGGACTAAATACGGTCCGGATCGTTATGCTGCATGGCTGAGTGACTTGTAGTCTTGTACATTATTTCCCTTTTATGGTGGGGAATTCTACGGGTGATAAAAAAAATGTGAATTCCCCCTGCAATATTTGAAATATCTCCTCGTAGTGTAAACTGTCAGGGCATATACATCTTAAAAAGCCTGCTCACCGCAAACACTTAGCCTATTCAACGCTTTTTTTATGCATTAGGCTAATTCTCCCCTGGAACAATAAAAATCCTTTTCCAAGAAACAGACGCCTTGCATGCCTGTTCTGAATCCAAACCTTTAGGTGTATCTGTTGCAGGACTCCAGCCTCCTATGCTCACTCCACGACTGGACAAAGCATTCTCGCTGTCAAACATTCAATCTGTCTCATCTCTAAATGCAATAACAAAACCAAAACGGTAAACATTTTCAACAGCAATTTTGGTTAAATAACACAGGCTCTTTGGAATTTCGGCGCGCCGAGGCTATACACTGTCCGAGGGGCGATATTAACCAATGCAATGTGCCAGTCGCGTAAAAGGGGAGACACGCATCTGCATAACAGCTACCAGTGGTTCTCAAACGAAAATGCCAAGGTACCTAGTCCACATTTAGCCTCCACATGTGTAGCTTAATTTATTTGGACCTATAGCCCCATAAAATGTGTCAAAGCCCCCCCCCCCCCCACCCATAAAAATAATAATAATAATAATAATAATAATAATAATAATAATAATAATAATAGCAGATCTACAATTTGTGTATGTATATCTAGAGTCAGAACATTGTGCGCTTTCGAATAGCCTGCATTTCTAAAATAGGGCTTATAACTGCATTTTGGTCCCCGGACCCCACTTTGAGAACCAGTGGCACGGCATATATAAACAAAACATATATAATGATTAATGACACTTACACTGAAACGGCGCAGAGATTCCCACCATGCGGTACGGTGTTGTGATTGGGGGGGGGGGGGCAAAATAATTTCCAGTCCCTCCTCGGTCCACTCCGTTACACGCGGTCCGTTTTTTTAGAGAGAGAGAGAGAGAGAGAGAGAGAGAAGCGAATCCTGCCCGTCCACACGTGTAGCTAATACAGTCTGTGATTCTCGAGCTTAATTGGAGCTCAATAAACTCCAATAACAAAGAAATAACAGCTGGGGGGGAGAAACGCGTGCAGTCCCAGCGGTAATAAACGCCTCCTTCCAGGGGTGATGGTGATGATAAAACCGGGGAGAGATGTCAGAAAGGAGAAAGGATGCAGTGGAGCTGCCGCTGGACAGAGAAATCCCTCGGATAATATGATCGGATCGGTCCCTCCTTCCCCGATCCCCTCTCCTCCTCTCTCCTTCAAAACATTAAAAAAGATAAAATCCTTCTCGCGTTCTAGATCAAAAGGAGGAGCAATTCACAAAGTCGGAGGTCTAATAATGTTCTGTCTCTCTCCACTCCGGCGTTGCGTTGCGTTGGGGGGGTTCGGTTCGGACTTCGTGCCGTGCGTTCTCCGTTCGCCCGCCCGTGCCGTGTCGCTGTGGCGCTGGGGGAGAGAGAGCTGAGTGTATAGTCTGTATAGTGGTGTGTAGTGTAGCGGTGCTCTGCCTGCAGTCGGCGGTGCGATCTGCTCGTCTGCGCAGCCCGGAGCGGAGCCAGGTGGCGGTGGGCGGGGCTGGTGGGAGCAGCAGTGGGGAGAGGGAGGGTGAGGGGAGGTGAGCAGCTAGCATCTGTGTGTCCCTAAAAAACAGGTTGGGTAGAAGCAGGGAGGAAGGAGACGGGGTCAGGTCAAGTCGAAGTGTGTTTCACTGGGCAATTAAGAGTATTATGTCTTATGGACAAGACTGCTGATAATGTGGGCTGTCCTGTCCACATCCCCCTCTCTTTCTGTGTAGCTATCTGTCTCCATTTTTTTCAATCCACTTCTAGTCTCTACCCCCCCCCCCCCTCTCTCTCTCTCTCTCTCTCTCTCTCTCTCTCTCTCTCTATATATATATATATATATATATCTGTCTCTTACCCCCATCTCACCGCTCTACAATCCCACAAATCTCTCCCTCTTCCACTCTCTCTCTTACCCCCCCCCCCCCCCCCCCCCCCCCCTCTCTCTCTCTCTCTGCAGAGAAAGCACAGACAGGCAGCCAGGCAGGCTGTAGCCTGCAGTAACCCAAGGCAAACACTTTCCCCACACCATCTGGAAGTCATCTCACCCGCAGAGCCAGGGACAGCACAGAGCAGAAGCTCTCCGTTTACCGCTCTGCGATAACAACCAGTCCTAGAAAGAACTGAAGTGCATGGCTGAGCAAAGTCATGCACCGTGTATTTGCCCGCTCTCCTGTAAAGGGGCCTGCGGCATGGTGGAACTTAGCCCTTTTCATCACACTTATTTATTTACATTGAAATATTGTTAATTAACAATGTGTTTCATTGGCATATTCATCAACTGGAAAGGGCTGCTCGGAGGGGCGCATATCCTCCCCACCAGTCTGGGGTGACCTATACCCAGGGCTGTGTTGTGTATGTTGTGGATTGCGGCTGTCAGGACCCAAAGAAGTTGCAGGGGAATAGAGTTTCTACTACGACGACATACGGGCAGAACCCGTGGACGTGCTTTTTTGAAGGTGTGCTCAATTGAGGCCCTCAAAGTGCGATTCCAATTTTGGGTTGATATTTTTTTCTTTTTGAAGAAACAGGGCCTGCTAGTGCCTACTAATTCTGCGAGCCAATTGCAGGCAAACAGTATGCTTACTGAATATCAAAAAGCTGTTTAATGGTCATTGTCACATTCCCAAGATAGACACAAACACACACGCACGCACACAGTGGTGTGGTTCGCACCAAAAAGGTCGACTAATCTAAAGTGACCATGACAGATGGATGATTATGGTGGCATAGATGGCAGGAGCTTAAGTAAAAAAGACTCAACTGGCCAGTGTTTCCACAGTGATAGCGACTAAATGGGAAAGGCATGGGAAAGGGATTGAGAAACTATGGAGGACGGCATACTACAAACATCACACAAAAGCAGAAGTAGCAGATCTACAAGCTATCTTACATGGCGTGATTCGCGACACGCCACGTTTCGTGCTTGTCGTTCTGCTTCTTTTGCTATTTCAGAATCTGAATGCTTATAACAGTTTTGGACATAATGAGGTTTTCACCCGACATAGATGATATTATGTAAGGACAAACAGCAACTCTTGCTCGGGTGACGTAGAATGACAAAGCATGCAGGTTGTGTTCCATCTACCTATTTTTACGAAGTTTGCAAAAAAGGGCATTGTAGCATGCCCATAGTTGGGGCACCAGTTTGAAAGTGGTTAAGTGGTGCAAAAGCCCTAGGCTACTCTACAGAGATGTGTGGGGAAAAAAATATATATGGACAGATGAGTCATCCATCACCATATTCTCCACAAGTGGGCGAGTGCATGTGTGGCTGTACACAAAAGAGAACCAACCGGCAATCACCGCTTTTCAAAACATGCTACAGCAACTAGTCATTGACGTCCAATGACACGAGGGCGGCTAGGTCAAGCTTTGGCATGATGTCATCTCTTCATGGGAACAGATTCTGCGCCAGTGATAAATACAGTCTGTAAAGTTCCCCGTCCAACGGCTGGCCGCCGGCCCAGGGAACCAGTCAATTGACTTTACAATCCAATAACGTCAAGTCATTCCCTTTTAAGCTTATTTTTTGCAGTCCGTTTCTGCTTTATTGTACAGGGCAGCGGAGAATGCCAAGAACATAGTTCACCGGACACATTTGAACCATGGGTTCTCGAGGAGGTCTCTGCTCAATGTGCCACACCAAGGTTATCAGAGTTAACTAAATGAATGAATGAAAACTATAATTGGAAATGAAATACTTTACAAAGCAAATGAACTAACGGAACTTTAAGTGAGTATTCATTAGACTAACTAAAGTGATACAAAAAAATCACACCTCTCATTAGCAGGCAACAGTGCAGCACTGTCTCTCTCTCTCTCTCTGTTTCTGCATGGCACAACAGCGCCCCTACTGGTACTCATACTGGTGCTCATTAACGTCACATAGGTGAACAACACATAGGTTAACCACACATAGGTGAACACGGACATTGCTGTTCCTTGGAGTGGTTGCACCACTCAAAAATGTCCATCAGATCAAAACGATTCTGATGTCACTCTCATGGTCAGTAAGTATCATGTCCAGTATCATGGTCAGTATCATGCCAGTGTCATGGTCAGTATCATGATCAGTATCATGTCAGTATTAAGTAACAATGTTAGTCATTGTCAGTAGGTTAGTCGTGGTCAGTATCACGTGCACTGATATTCTATGCTATCCCCAGCTGTCTTCTTTTATCCTTTCTCTTTCTGGCAAACAAAACAAAACAAAAACGATGGACCTTGCATATAAGAAACAAACTTCACCCATTGTTTTACACCTGTAAACCTGTGATTCTGATTGAGAAAGTGTTCCATCAGCAGACTAATACTATTTCCCCGTTACAGGCATAGTAACGTGTATGTACTCTACACACACACATTCTGCAAATGTTTTTTAAAATAGGCCAACAAATCAAATCAGAAGAGCGTGGTGGTTCCCATGTGGATGTGGATCTTGGACCTCATCAGGGCAGCCTGTGACGTCGGCCGTCTATGACTGCGGTTCTTTAGCCTTCTCTGGAACAAGGCCCGCTTGGAAATGTTGAGTGCAACATTATCAGTGACGTGACATACGACTCCAAATTCGGGCATGGTTTCAGAGACCCACTGACTTCCGTTATATGAATAAAGTTAAATATTATACAGTATGTAGCCTACTGGCAGCATGCACAGGGACTCTGGTGGTGCCCGTCGGTTCAGTGGTTTGCTAGATTACACACAGACACACGCACGCACAGTCTGCGTGCGTCGCACACACACACACACAGCACAGAGACTAAACACGCACAGAGGCACGCTGTAAAAATCTGTCAGCCTCTAAACGTTATTTAATTTGACGCCGATGATGCATCACTGCATTTCCGTTGACATAATAGTATATTACTCTCTCTCTCTCTCTCTCTCTCTCTCTCTCTCTCTCTCTCTCTCTCTCTCTCTCGCTCTCTGTATGTAAAAGCATCCAGTAATTAATTTGTTTTTTCCATCAACACAGTTTTCATTGTTCTCCTCCCCATGCATTCTCTGTGGAGTGTGTAGGGCGAAATTATGTCATTAATGGCAATTGTCTGCAATAGTGTCATTGTGGGTTTCTCTCTCTTTTGGCTCCCTATCTGCATGTCTTAACTGTCATCTCGTCCTTGTTATGTTAGGGAGCATATAGGAGAACCTATAAGGGTGACATAGACTTTGACTCTCTCTATACTCCACAATCTGCTTCTGTTCCCAGCTCCTTTTGTTGATGGCTGACAAAGATGACAGGCTATACGCAAGAGTACAGACATGCTGGAATCAACAGAGGGTGTGTGTGTGTGTGTGTGTGTGTGTGTGTGTGTGTGTGTGTGTGTGTGTGTGTGTGTGCAGAGAGAGCGAGAGAGAGAGAGAGAGAGAGAGAGAGAGAGAGAGAGAGAGAGAACATTTGACCATTTCCACTTAAAACTATTACCCAGTATAAACTATAGTCTGTATTCTGGGTGCAAACATCCAGCAAAATGTCAATGTTAATTTTGAGCATAGTGAAGTTCTAGCTTCCTCCCGTGAAGGACTCACAAAGTGAGTTTGGCCCTGTGACAACCAGAGACATTACATTCCACATTGTAATCGTAAGTATATATTAAGTCAAATTTGTCCAGTTTAGTGTTGGATGTGGTATAAGTCATCAACTTGCCATTAGCATTAGAAATGTTTTGGTGGAAATCAGCAATCAGAATTCAGTGGGTCCAGTTCTGTTTAAAAGAGAAATGTGTAAGAACTCCTGCGCTAATCGGCGTTGTCGCACACCTACAGTACATATACGCATGCCAATGGTTTGTGTCATCTGTGACATCGGGGCTCACCCTATAATTTTGCAGACATGCACATTCAAGGACTTTTATAGACCGATTCCGTAGAGGTTTCATGGTCGCAGCCTATGTATTTCCTGTAGGCGGACTCGACGTAGCTGCAGGGTTTAATGTCCAATGTTGAAGCGCTGGGCCCTAGTGGTAAGAGGAAGGACTGCAGGCGGACCCGTGGATTCTTGACGAGGAAACCCTGTGCAACCGAGCGCCCAATGTTAAAGCCCAGCTGCACTTCCGCATTTGGGCACCAAAATTTGGTGCCCAAATGCTGTATCAGCGAAAAAATGCGGAAATAGACGGTACTTCCGGCAGCCTTCCGGGTGCTTCAAAACGCCACTGAGCAACTTCCACTGACATGAATAGCGGAGGGGGCGGAGCTTCGCGCCAATTCAGTCTCTATCCTTTTAATACTCTATGGTTTAAACCCTCACCAGGCGCACCTCTTCCACTACAGTGAACGGCAGAGTGACTGATATTAGTTTGCCTCAAACTTTACTCCTTTACCTGCTTTTTTACTAACACTAACATTACAAAGATGCCCAGAACATCGAGATGAACCTGTGTAGTTTATGGCTGCTCCAACAGTAGTGGCAACATAAAAAATAAAATAAAACGGAATGTCTAATATCCACCGCGGTGGCTGAGACTAAAATAAAATAAATAAAACAAAACAAAAAAAATCACACCTGTGTGAAGTGAGGGGCGCTCTTATCATCATTCAATGTTTGTGTTTACACAAACACTCAAAACTGCCATTTTGCCATTCATTGTCAATAGCATTCAATGAATGCCATTGGACATTGACATAAGAGGGGCTTGCGCTCCTCAAAAAATAATAATAACATAATATCAATCAATCAATCAATCAATCAATCAAACAAACAACCTTTATTTATATAGCACGTTATAGCACAACCGAACAAAAATAAACAAATTCAAATACTATACAGTGCCTAAAAAGGTTAAAATCAGTTCACATTAAGGAGGGATTTGAACATGTATGAGACCTATATGGAAAAGTTAGACACCAACCTTTTAGTCTGGTACGTGCGTGCGTGCGAGAGAGAGGAAAAAGTGGACAGGTAGACAAGACCACGTAGTTCTGACCCCACAAGACAGCTTCTGTGTTTATTGGACGGCACAATCATTTGACAGAGCCAAGAAGTGTACTGTTTTGCTGTCATCAAATGTTGTTGAATAGTAACTCAACATACAGTGGGCCTATATGTGTTTAGAGACCTACAGTAAATAACCTACTAGTGTTCATGGCCCACCCATCTGACCACATTCATTTAATAACCTACTAGTGTTCATGGCCCACCCATCTGACCACATTCATTTAATAACCTACTAGTGTTCATGGCCCACCCATCTGACCACATTCATTTAATAACCTACTAGTGTTCATGGCCCACCCATCTGACCACATTCATTTAATAACCTACTAGTGTTCATGGCCCACCCATCTGACCACATTCATTTAATAACCTACTAGTGTTCATGGCCCACCCATCTGACCACATTCATTTAATAACCTACTAGTGTTCATGGCCCACCCATCTGACCACATTCATTTGAATGATCAATCAATTGATTGTGTTCCAGCTTGGATCAATGGAACTAATGTACAAGTATACTTTTAAGTTCCTAACATCGGTATCACAGTGAAAACTAATTCTTCAGGTTATAGAGAAACCTTATTGCTGTGTGCTAGAGTGTTTTCTTTTCTTTTTCTGATGCCTATAATAATGTAGGAACTAAATGATCAAAATATCGCAGCCTTTCAAAGTCTCCCACTGCCAGGCGATCTTATAGTTTTAGGTCTGTGTGCCAGTGCACAGGGGAGTGGGGACAATATTATAATAGATCAACCCATACACTATACACACGTTGTATTGAATTAATGCACTGTGTGCAATGCTTAGTTTGACTGTGTGCTCTGTTCTGTGAAAATACATCAGTTCATACATCCATCACAACTGAGATATGTGACTGACTGCTAGAGAAGGCTGCTGTTTGGAAAGGATGCTAGAATTAATGGTGACTGGGAGACAGCTCGCCGTATATTATGAATGCATAATGAAAAGTGCCTATAGTCTACGAAAGGAAAAAAAAACATCTCACACACACACAGCAGACACACATGCTATTCTTTCAGACAATGTTGTTGTAACAATTTAAATTCCATAGAGGTAGGCTAATATGAAAAAAAAGGAATAGAAAATAACCACATTTCTGACTTGTATTGTCTTGTTATGTAAACACATGGCAAAGTCACATACTGTGTGTGTGTGTGTGTGTGTGTGTGTGTGTGTGTGTGCGTGCGTGCGTGCGTGCGTGCGTGCGTGCGTGCGTGCGTGCGTGCGTGCGTGCGTGCGTGCGTGCGTGCGTGCGTGCGTGCGTGCGTGCGTGCGTGCGTGCGTGCGTGCGTGCGTGCGTGCGTGTCAATGACAATCACATGCAAGGAAAGAGAGATGAGAGATCAATAAAAACAAACAAATTATCTTACACATAGTATCGTTTAACTTTAACTATCCAGTGTGCTGAGTACCTGAGATAAGTGTCCTTATTATGTTTTATTTTTATATTTCTTATAGAAATAGATAAGACACTATAAGATACTGTAAAGTTGCATGCAGCAGATATACTGTACGAGTGTACGTGATATAATTATGCATGCTAAGGACGTTACCTAAGGTGTTAGAAAAGGACTAGACAAAAACAAAAGCATGTTGCCCACATGCAGGGATTAACCCATTCTGAACGGGCACCCATTTTGGTGTTGGCATCATGTTATGCTTTAGCTATTGAAAAATAGCAGATCTACAAGCTCATAGCGCGCCACCGAGTGGCGCGCTACAAGCTTGTAGGTCTGCTATTTTTGAAAAATCAAAGAACGACTGACATTTTTTAGAATCTGATCTCAGATCAGAATGGGTCAATCAGACCAGTGTGTGTCCAGTGGAAACCTTGTATGAATCTGATCTCAGGTCAGAATGGATTAAGGTGAAAAGCGCATTGAGAATCACTGCATGGTCTAATTCACACATGGGCAACTGGAGGCCCAGGGGCCACATGCGGCCCCCACCTTCACTTAATGCGGCCCTCAGGTTAATATAAAAAATACTGATATATTATTGATTTCAGCTGTTACAATTCCAAACATGCAAACACGAGCTGCTTTGGTACGTCCAATGTGTTTGGATTTAGTTCATAAAATCAACATAAGCATAACTATGACTAAATTAATTTGAAATGAAATAAAAAGGTGATTTTTCAGGATTCAAAAAAAAAAAAACGGCCACATTTTCAGGTTTACAATTAAAATATAGCAAAAAAAGCTGATCTATAAGGTCGAAAGTTTGAAACGCGACGCGGTGCGACGCGTTTTGAGCTTGTAGATCGGCATTTTTTTGCTGCGGCAACGTGGCCCCTCTGGAGTGAATGTGGAAATATAGTGGCCCTCTCCATCGTCAAAGTTGCCCACCCCTGGTCTAATGTATTTGGGACTGGTACGGTAGTAGTCTAGATACGGTAGTAGTGTACGGTAGTAGTCTAGATACGGTAGTAGTGTACGGTAGTAGTCTAGATACGGTAGTAGTGTACGGTAGTATAGTCTAGATACGGTAGTAGTGTACGGTAGTATAGTCTAGATACGGTAGTAGTGTACGGTAGTATAGTCTAGATACGGTAGTAGTGTACGGTAGTATAGTCTAGATACGGTAGTAGTGTACGGTAGTATAGTCTAGATACGGTA
>NC_139697.1:44456106-44461106 GCF_964188405.1 Protomyctophum parallelum | reverse complement strand
TCGACTCCCGGACCCGACACGGCCTTTACTGCATGTCATCCCCCCGTCTCTCTCCCGTTTCCTGTCAGCCTACTGTCTGTCCCTTCAAAAATCAATAAAAGGCGTAAGCCGCAAAAAAAAAAGAAAAAAAAAAAAATGTCAGAACAGTCATACTCCTTTCTTTTCTACTGTTCCAACATGGCCGGGCGCCTGGGGTGTGGGGTGTGGGGTGTGGGGGGGGGGGGGTGGAGGAAGTGGACGAAGGAGGGATGAATTAATTTGCCGAGACGTGGACGTTGTGTTTGAACAACTGGAAGTGCACTCAGCGGACGAGAGCGTTAAAACACACTTACAGTGGGAGGCATCAGCTTTCAACGGCGCGGACAGATTAGGAAGCCAGATACTGTATATGACGGTATATGTTGTACATGCTATAATATCAGGGGGTATATCTGAATCCTTTTGGATTTGAAGGATCCCAAGTTTCATTCATTCATTTAATTCTGACAGTGTATAAATGAAACCAAAATGTACTATCCTTGACTCTCCATTTTGCACCCGTGGTGGTCCCCAGACCCACTACTGTATGCTGTATGAAACAGCACAGAAGGCATACTCTCTTTTATTGATATAGTATCAAGTGAAGACTGACAGGAAAGAGGGGAGAGAGAGAAGGGGAGAGACATGCTGCAGCAAAGGTTGTCATGAACGGGACTAAAACACACGTCAGGCCAGAGCCTACAGTGGCATGCACCTGGATCGCTTGGCCAGCGGGCGCCCCAGGCATACTCTTCTTAATCACTATTAAACTGAGGTACAAGCTACAAGAGCCGAATAATAACTTAAATATAATTTCACCAAAGCAGGAGAATGCACAAAGTCCAAAGTATAGCAAGGAACATGAGTTGTCGAAGAGCTTGTAGATCTGCTGATCTCTTCTGTCCAGGTTGAAGCTGCATGATGGGAGGCTGCCAGGCCGACTGTGGAAGAGATCAGGAGTTACTAAAAATCAAGAAGAAACTTGGTCTTAAACTAAGAGCTGTAGAACTGACCTAGTACTATAGCTGCACCAGCATGTGCACTAGCTGAGAATATCACTGAGCACATGTAGAGTGTAGTCACAGCCAGGTTTAAGTAGCCAGCCAGGTGATTGCTGGATGGAGACAAGTGAGACGCGCAAACGCGGGAAGCGAACGCAGCTCGTAAATGGCAATAACAACAATTAGAATAAATTACATACTTTTTTAAGGTTTTATTTTTAAAGTTCTCTTTTTTGTGTTTTTTTAAGATTTTATTTTGAAGTTAAGTTTTTTGAAGTTAAGTGTTTTTAAAGTTTTTTTTAAAGTTACGTTTTTTTGTGTTTTTTTTAAGTTTTTAAGATTTTTTTTTAAGTTAAGTTTTTTTGTTTTTTTAAGTTTTTTTTTAAGTTAAGTGTTTTTAAGTTAAGTGTTTTTAAAGTTTTTTTTTAAGTTAAGTTTTTTCTTTTTCATTTTAAGTTAAGTTTTTTCTTTTTCATTTTAAGTTAAGTTTTTTTGTGTGCGCGCGTGGGTGTGTGTGTGTGTGAGTGCATGTGTGCGTGGGTGTGTTTTGTGTGATACAGCTGCACCCTCTGGTGGCGGGCGGGTGGTGTAACAGCGGGACAGACACACACACACACACACAGACATGATCTGCAGGGTCTCATAGTAAGTGCTCACTGAGTTCGCAAACAGCCAGGTGATTGCTGGATGGAGAACAGCCAGGTGATTGCCAGGACACGCCTCCCCCACAAGCAGAGAGCATATAGAGAGACAAGACAAGCCAGCTGCCATGACACTTCTGTCCTTGCAGCTTTTCCTTTCAACAGCCTGGCAAATGTCTTTATTAGAATCAATTCAGAATGATGACGAGCGCACATGAGGCGAGTTCTTCTATGGATCATGTACACTAAGTGACTTATTGGTGCGTAAAGAAAGTCATTAACCACCTCACATCGCTCCTTTGTCTCCAGAAACGACACGTCCTCTCTACTCGACGCGGTCCAATCACAACAGAACGTATTGTGAATTCCGCTGTTTGATGTGTACAAAAACAAAAGGGGCTTTTTATAACCAATGAAAAGTATTAATCAGCTTGTAACTGAATAATAACTGCCTTGGATCCATTGGAACACAGGTTATTTTTCTTTTTCCATTTCCCCATGGTGACGACATACTACAGTACATATACTCACAGGTCAAAGCCATACAGTAAGTGAATGGACATGCAGTGTACATTCCTGTAAAGTATACTGTGATACTTTGGCACTCAGGTTACAGGCTTCCACGACCATGTATACAGAAACTCCTGGGACCAGCCTCACCTTTCCTGAGCCATAATTGTCTCGTCTAGCCCACCGACGGATAGACACAGCGACTGTTGCTATCATCATCATCATCATCATCATCATGACCGTTTTTTGAACAGGGGAAGACTTCCATCGAAGCGACTCTTGGTATGTTGGATCCATCCCCATGGCCATCGGGGAATACCCATGCCTCAGTTACTGCATGGATCGGGCGGGCGGGCGGGCGGTCAGGCGGTGCATCCAGAGCCCAGGTCTTGGGTTCCTTCAGTATGGAGTGAAGGCAACAAAACTATAAGTACATTTAATCAATACTGTACTTAAGTACTATTTTGAGGTATTGGTAGGCCTATATATTTTTTCTAGTATTTCAGATTTTCAATACTTTTACTTCTACTTTTACTTTGACTTATTTTGGTACTTTAAGTATATTTTGTATATACTTAGTATACACTTAAATACAGTTTTAAATCCAGGAATTGTATAATGTTTTGTATAATGTTATTGGTCCTTTTAAATTATGGTATTGACACATGAGACAGAGAGAGAGAGAGAGAGAGAGAGAGAGAGAGAGAGAGAGAGAGAGAGTAGAAGGGAGATGATATTAGAAAGTGACAGAGGGAGAACAGATGAGAGACACTGTGACACACTGGGGAGAGGAGGAGTGCAGCAGAGAGGGAATGCAATTAGGCGTGTGCAACGGATCGTATACGGAGAGAGTCAGAGAGTGTGTGTCTGTTGAGTGTGTGTGTGTGTGTGTGTGTGTGTGTGTGTGTGAGTACTGTGTACCATGGTTCTGCAGAGGGCCACGTTGTGTTTGTGAGAGCGTATAGACCTGTGCTGTGCACTCACGTGTGCACAAACTGCACAAGTGTTGATTGGCGGTTGCAGGAACTTCTGGCGCCATCCATCAACGCTTCGCCGCGGCTCGACGCGTCTCCCTCGTTCGCAGACGAGACCCCCCCCCCCCCCCCCCCCCCCCCCCCAACCCCACCCTCACTCTCACCCCACCCCGGTCCCCGGTCCACTTCCCCCCAAATCACTGTGGGCCAGCCAGCCGCCAGATGGCCCTGCATCGCCGGCGCTCGACGCGACGCTTTACGCACCTGATATGAAGCTATCCATCATCCCGTAATGACCGCGCCGCGGCGGACCCTGCAGCTGGGGCCCCCCCTGACACCGACGACGGGCACCGGTGGGCATCGGGGGGGGGGGGGGGGGTGGGTTAGTGGCAGAGAAGCACGCCTCACTGCCTCCCTCCGTTCCCCCGATGGACTGGCGCTGGAGTGCGGCCGGCTGGAGGTGGTGCAGTGAGGGTGGGCATAGGACAGTGATTTATACAGCCTTTCTTTTTCTTCTTATACAGCCGACACAAGCTGAGAGCCCCCATGCACGTGCAAGTGCACAAACACAAACACACACGCATGCATGTATACACACAGACCACTTATATATACTTCTCGTATAGTCGCAGTGAATGTGATTTTTTGTTGTTGTTGCAATGTTATTTAAATTTGGGCAATTTCCGAGTAGATTTTGCCAATTGTTTGGGAGAGGTGGTGGTGGTGGTGGTATTTGGGTAAGAGAAGGCGGGCTCCCCTGATGGGAAACACAGTCCCTCCAGTGGGCCGCAGAACAGGTGGAGGGGGGGGGGTGGTGGTCGGGAATACTTGACTACTCGCCCCGGTGCTTGCCCGTTTTTCCTCCCGGAATTTTCCCCAGTGAGGGGGATAACTTTATTGGCTGTTTGTATTCTTTTTGGAAAAATATAAAAAGATACTCCTGTGGAAAGGCTATATTATTTGACTTATATTGAACCTATAAACAATTTAGTATTATTTAGTATATGTAATGTTTTGCCTCCTCAAATGGTACCTCGTCAGATAATCCCCACATATCCTACAACAACTTCTGTGAACAGACTTCACTCTAGTAGCTTTTCATAAATTATATTTGTACTTAGGCTGTTCTGCTGTCATGAAAGTTTATAGTTAGAGAAATTCAAAGTCCAGCCGTCTGCTGTCCAGCCTCTCCCACCCCTCACTAGGGAAAATTCTGGGAGGAAAACAGAAACGGGGCGAGTAGTCTTGTTACCGTGGTCGGTGGGGGTCGATTCAGAGGGGAAAAGTGGAGAACAGAAGGGAAGAGAGAGAGGACCGAAACTGAGTCTGACGTCAACAGCAGGGTCGTTGTTGAAGCCTGTGCCAAAGGAGTAAAACAGAACTCAAAGACGACATCATATGACCGACTATACAGCCCAATTGTTCTAAAGGCTACAATGCAGTCGTCGTGGCCAAATATCTAAAGTGGCAAGACATTAATAATCATGATGCAAGACATGCACTGCATGCCATTCCTGCCTGCATGCTGCATCTTCAGCCTTCAGGGCAGTGGACTATAGTGGCTGTAAATGATCTGCATTAATATAAATCCTTTATCTAAAGCAATGTGCAACCTTGCAAGGGCGCCGTCCTGCTCATCGGGGAGCAGGTAGGGATTCGGTTGTCTTCAGACACTTAAGACACTTCAACATGATGCATGCGGCCAGGAAGGAGGCGTTCTGGGAATCGAACCAGGAACCTTTGGGTTCCCAGCCAGCCACTCATGCTGTACGTCCTGTATTGAGATGAGTTCTACTGTACGTCCTGTATTGAGATGAGTTCTACTGTACGTCCTGTATTGAGATGGGTTCTACTTT
>NC_139697.1:44391179-44455906 GCF_964188405.1 Protomyctophum parallelum | reverse complement strand
GTATTGAGATGAGTTCTACTGTACGTCCTGTATTGAGATGAGTTCTACTGTACGTCCTGTATTGAGATGAGTTCTATACTGTACGTCCTGTATTGAGATGAGTTCTACTGTACGTCCTGTATTGAGATGAGTTCTACTGTACGTCCTGTATTGAGATGAGTTCTACTGTACGTCCTGTATTGAGATGAGTTCTATACTGTACGTCCTGTATTGAGATGAGTTCTACTGTACGTCCTGTATTGAGATGAGTTCTACTGTACGTCCTGTATTGAGATGAGTTCTACTGTACGTCCTGTATTGAGATGAGTTCTACTGTACGTCCTGTATTGAGATGAGTTCTACTGTACGTCCTGTATTGAGATGAGTTCTACTGTACGTCCTGTATTGAGATGAGTTCTACTGTACGTCCTGTATTGAGATGAGTTCTACTGTACGTCCTGTATTGAGATGAGTTCTACTGTACGTCCTGTATTGAGATGAGTTCTACTGTACGTCCTGTATTGAGATGAGTTCTACTGTACGTCCTGTATTGAGATGAGTTCTACTGTACGTCCTGTATTGAGATGAGTTCTACTGTACGTCCTGTATTGAGATGAGTTCTACTGTACGTCCTGTATTGAGATGAGTTCTACTGTACGTCCTGTATTGAGATGAGTTCTACTGTACGTCCTGTATTGAGATGAGTTCTACTGTACGTCCTGTTGAGATGAGTTCTACTGTACGTCCTTGAGATGAGTTCTACTGTACGTCCTGTATTGAGATGAGTTCTACTGTACGTCCTGTATTGAGATGAGTTCTACTGTACGTCCTGTATTGAGATGAGTTCTACTGTACGTCCTGTATTGAGATGAGTTCTACTGTACGTCCTGTATTGAGATGAGTTCTACTGTACGTCCTGTATTGAGATGAGTTCTACTGTACGTCCTGTATTGAGATGAGTTCTACTGTACGTCCTGTATTGAGATGAGTTCTACTGTACGTCCTGTATTGAGATGAGTTCTACTGTACGTCCTGTATTGAGATGAGTTCTACTGTACGTCCTGTATTGAGATGAGTTCTACTGTACGTCCTGTATTGAGATGAGTTCTACTGTACGTCCTGTATTGAGATGAGTTCTACTGTACGTCCTGTATTGAGATGAGTTCTACTGTACGTCCTGTATTGAGATGAGTTCTACTGTACGTCCTGTATTGAGATGAGTTCTACTGTACGTCCTGTATTGAGATGAGTTCTACTGTACGTCCTGTATTGAGATGAGTTCTACTGTACGTCCTGTATTGAGATGAGTTCTATACTGTACGTCCTGTATTGAGATGAGTTCTACTGTACGTCCTGTATTGAGATGAGTTCTACTGTACGTCCTGTATTGAGATGAGTTCTACTGTACGTCCTGTATTGAGATGAGTTCTACTGTACGTCCTGTATTGAGATGAGTTCTACTGTACGTCCTGTATTGAGATGAGTTCTACTGTACGTCCTGTATTGAGATGAGTTCTACTGTACGTCCTGTATTGAGATGAGTTCTACTGTACGTCCTGTATTGAGATGAGTTCTACTGTACGTCCTGTATTGAGATGAGTTCTACTGTACGTCCTGTATTGAGATGAGTTCTACTGTACGTCCTGTATTGAGATGAGTTCTACTGTACGTCCTGTATTGAGATGAGTTCTACTGTACGTCCTGTATTGAGATGAGTTCTACTGTACGTCCTGTATTGAGATGAGTTCTACTGTACGTCCTGTATTGAGATGAGTTCTACTGTACGTCCTGTATTGAGATGAGTTCTACTGTACGTCCTGTATTGAGATGAGTTCTATACTGTACGTCCTGTATTGAGATGAGTTCTACTGTACGTCCTGTATTGAGATGAGTTCTACTGTACGTCCTGTATTGAGATGAGTTCTACTGTACGTCCTGTATTGAGATGAGTTCTATACTGTACGTCCTGTATTGAGATGAGTTCTACTGTACGTCCTGTATTGAGATGAGTTCTACTGTACGTCCTGTATTGAGATGAGTTCTACTGTACGTCCTGTATTGAGATGAGTTCTACTGTACGTCCTGTATTGAGATGAGTTCTACTGTACGTCCTGTATTGAGATGAGTTCTACTGTACGTCCTGTATTGAGATGAGTTCTACTGTACGTCCTGTATTGAGATGAGTTCTACTGTACGTCCTGTATTGAGATGAGTTCTACTGTACGTCCTGTATTGAGATGGGTTCTACTGTACGTCCTGTATTGAGATGAGTTATACTGTACGTCCTGTATTGAGATGAGTTCTACTGTACGTCCTGTATTGAGATGAGTTCTACTGTACGTCCTGTATTGAGATGGGTTCTACTGTACGTCCTGTATTGAGATGGTTCTACTGTACGTCCTGTATTGAGATGAGTTCTACTGTACGTCCTGTATTGAGATGAGTTCTACTGTACGTCCTGTATTGAGATGAGTTCTACTGTACGTCCTGTATTGAGATGAGTTCTACTGTACGTCCTGTATTGAGATGAGTTCTACTGTACGTCCTGTATTGAGATGAGTTCTATACTGTACGTCCTGTATTGAGATGAGTTCTACTGTACGTCCTGTATTGAGATGAGTTCTACTGTACGTCCTGTATTGAGATGAGTTCTACTGTACGTCCTGTATATGAGATGAGTTCTATACTGTACGTCCTGTATTGAGATGAGTTCTACTGTACGTCCTGTATTGAGATGAGTTCTATACTGTACGTCCTGTATTGAGATGAGTTCTACTGTACGTCCTGTATATGAGATGAGTTCTACTGTACGTCCTGTATTGAGATGAGTTCTACTGTACGTCCTGTATTGAGATGAGTTCTACTGTACGTCCTGTATTGAGATGAGTTCTACTGTACGTCCTGTATTGAGATGAGTTCTACTGTACGTCCTGTATTGAGATGAGTTCTACTGTACGTCCTGTATTGAGATGAGTTCTACTGTACGTCCTGTATTGAGATGAGTTCTACTGTACGTCCTGTATTGAGATGAGTTCTACTGTACGTCCTGTATTGAGATGAGTTCTATACTGTACGTCCTGTATTGAGATGAGTTCTACTGTACGTCCTGTATTGAGATGAGTTCTACTGTACGTCCTGTATTGAGATGAGTTCTACTGTACATCCTGTATTGAGATGAGTTCTATACTGTACGTCCTGTATTGAGATGAGTTCTACTGTACGTCCTGTATATGAGATGAGTTCTACTGTACGTCCTGTATTGAGATGAGTTCTACTGTACGTCCTGTATTGAGATGAGTTCTATACTGTACGTCCTGTATTGAGATGAGTTCTACTGTACGTCCTGTATATGAGATGAGTTCTACTGTACGTCCTGTATTGAGATGAGTTCTACTGTACGTCCTGTATTGAGATGAGTTCTACTGTACGTCCTGTATTGAGATGAGTTCTATACTGTACGTCCTGTATTGAGATGAGTTCTACTGTACGTCCTGTATTGAGATGAGTTCTACTGTACGTCCTGTATTGAGATGAGTTCTACTGTACGTCCTGTATTGAGATGAGTTCTATACTGTACGTCCTGTATTGAGATGAGTTCTACTGTACGTCCTGTATTGAGATGAGTTCTACTGTACGTCCTGTATTGAGATGAGTTCTACTGTACGTCCTGTATTGAGATGAGTTCTACTGTACGTCCTGTATTGAGATGAGTTCTACTGTACGTCCTGTATTGAGATGAGTTCTACTGTACGTCCTGTATTGAGATGAGTTCTATACTGTACGTCCTGTATTGAGATGAGTTCTACTGTACGTCCTGTATTGAGATGGGTTCTACTGTACGTCCTGTATTGAGATGAGTTCTACTGTACGTCCTATGAGATGAGTTCTACTGTACGTCCTGTATTGAGATGAGTTCTACTGTACGTCCTGTATTGAGATGAGTTCTACTGTACGTCCTGTATTGAGATGAGTTCTACTGTACGTCCTGTATTGAGATGAGTTCTACTGTACGTCCTGTATTGAGATGAGTTATACTGTACGTCCTGTATTGAGATGAGTTCTACTGTACGTCCTATGAGATGAGTTCTACTGTACGTCCTGTATTGAGATGAGTTCTACTGTACGTCCTGTATTGAGATGAGTTCTACTGTACGTCCTGTATATGAGATGAGTTCTACTGTACGTCCTGTATTGAGATGGGTTCTACTGTACGTCCTGTATTGAGATGAGTTCTACTGTACGTCCTGTATTGAGATGAGTTCTACTGTACGTCCTGTATTGAGATGAGTTCTATACTGTACGTCCTGTATTGAGATGAGTTCTACTGTACGTCCTGTATTGAGATGAGTTCTACTGTACGTCCTGTATTGAGATGAGTTCTACTGTACGTCCTGTATTGAGATGAGTTCTATACTGTACGTCCTGTATTGAGATGAGTTCTACTGTACGTCCTGTATTGAGATGAGTTCTATACTGTACGTCCTGTATTGAGATGAGTTCTATACTGTACGTCCTGTATTGAGATGGGTTCTACTGTACGTCCTGTATTGAGATGGGTTCTACTGTACGTCCTGTATTGAGATGGGTTCTACTGTACGTCCTGTATTGAGATGAGTTCTACTGTACGTCCTGTATTGAGATGAGTTCTATACTGTACGTCCTGTATTGAGATGAGTTCTACTGTACGTCCTGTATTGAGATGAGTTCTACTGTACGTCCTGTATTGAGATGAGTTCTACTGTACGTCCTGTATATGAGATGAGTTCTACTGTACGTCCTGTATTGAGATGAGTTCTACTGTACGTCCTGTATTGAGATGAGTTCTACTGTACGTCCTGTATTGAGATGAGTTCTACTGTACGTCCTGTATATGAGATGAGTTCTATACTGTACGTCCTGTATTGAGATGAGTTCTACTGTACGTCCTGTATTGAGATGAGTTCTACTGTACGTCCTGTATTGAGATGAGTTCTACTGTACGTCCTGTATTGAGATGAGTTCTACTGTACGTCCTGTATTGAGATGAGTTCTACTGTACGTCCTGTATTGAGATGAGTTCTATACTGTACGTCCTGTATTGAGATGAGTTCTACTGTACATCCTGTATTGAGATGAGTTCTACTGTACGTCCTGTATTGAGATGAGTTCTACTGTACGTCCTGTATTGAGATGAGTTCTACTGTACGTCCTGTATTGAGATGAGTTCTATACTGTACATCCTGTATTGAGATGAGTTCTACTGTACGTCCTGTATTGAGATGAGTTCTACTGTACGTCCTGTATTGAGATGAGTTCTACTGTACGTCCTGTATTGAGATGAGTTCTACTGTACGTCCTGTACTGAGATGAGTTCTACTGTACGTCCTGTATATGAGATGAGATCTACTGTACGTCCTGTATTGAGATGAGTTCTACTGTACGTCCTGTATTGAGATGAGTTCTACTGTACGTCCTGTATATGAGATGAGATCTACTGTACGTCCTGTATTGAGATGAGTTCTACTGTACGTCCTGTATTGAGATGAGTTCTACTGTACGTCCTGTATTGAGATGAGTTCTATACTGTACGTCCTGTATTGAGATGAGTTCTATACTGTACGTCCTGTATTGAGATGAGTTCTACTGTACATCCTGTATTGAGATGAGTTCTACTGTACGTCCTGTATTGAGATGGGTTCTACTGTACGTCCTGTATTGAGATGAGTTCTACTGTACGTCCTGTATTGAGATGGGTTCTACTGTACGTCCTGTATTGAGATGAGTTCTATACTGTACGTCCTGTATTGAGATGAGTTCTACTGTACGTCCTGTATTGAGATGAGTTCTACTGTACGTCCTGTATTGAGATGAGTTCTACTGTACGTCCTGTATTGAGATGAGTTCTATACTGTACGTCCTGTATTGAGATGAGTTCTACTGTACGTCCTGTATTGAGATGAGTTCTACTGTACGTCCTGGATTGAGATGAGTTCTACTGTACGTCCTGTATTGAGATGAGTTCTACTGTACGTCCTGTATTGAGATGAGTTCTACTGTACGTCCTGTATTGAGATGAGTTCTATACTGTACATCCTGTATTGAGATGAGTTCTATACTGTACGTCCTGTATTGAGATGAGTTCTATACTGTACGTCCTGTATTGAGATGAGTTCTACTGTACGTCCTGTATATGAGATGAGTTCTACTGTACGTCCTGTATTGAGATGAGTTCTACTGTACGTCCTGTATTGAGATGAGTTCTATACTGTACGTCCTGTATTGAGATGAGTTCTACTGTACGTCCTGTATTGAGATGAGTTCTATACTGTACGTCCTGTATTGAGATGAGTTCTACTGTACGTCCTGTATTGAGATGAGTTATACTGTACGTCCTGTATTGAGATGAGTTCTACTGTACGTCCTGTATTGAGATGGGTTCTACTGTACGTCCTGTATTGAGATGAGTTCTACTGTACGTCCTGTATTGAGATGAGTTCTACTGTACGTCCTGTATTGAGATGAGTTCTACTGTACGTCCTGTACTGAGATGAGTTCTACTGTACGTCCTGTATATGAGATGAGATCTACTGTACGTCCTGTATTGAGATGAGTTCTACTGTACGTCCTGTATTGAGATGAGTTCTACTGTACGTCCTGTATATGAGATGAGATCTACTGTACGTCCTGTATTGAGATGAGTTCTACTGTACGTCCTGTATTGAGATGAGTTCTACTGTACGTCCTGTATTGAGATGAGTTCTATACTGTACGTCCTGTATTGAGATGAGTTCTATACTGTACGTCCTGTATTGAGATGAGTTCTACTGTACATCCTGTATTGAGATGAGTTCTACTGTACGTCCTGTATTGAGATGGGTTCTACTGTACGTCCTGTATTGAGATGAGTTCTACTGTACGTCCTGTATTGAGATGGGTTCTACTGTACGTCCTGTATTGAGATGAGTTCTATACTGTACGTCCTGTATTGAGATGAGTTCTACTGTACGTCCTGTATTGAGATGAGTTCTACTGTACGTCCTGTATTGAGATGAGTTCTACTGTACGTCCTGTATTGAGATGAGTTCTATACTGTACGTCCTGTATTGAGATGAGTTCTACTGTACGTCCTGTATTGAGATGAGTTCTACTGTACGTCCTGGATTGAGATGAGTTCTACTGTACGTCCTGTATTGAGATGAGTTCTACTGTACGTCCTGTATTGAGATGAGTTCTACTGTACGTCCTGTATTGAGATGAGTTCTATACTGTACATCCTGTATTGAGATGAGTTCTATACTGTACGTCCTGTATTGAGATGAGTTCTATACTGTACGTCCTGTATTGAGATGAGTTCTACTGTACGTCCTGTATATGAGATGAGTTCTACTGTACGTCCTGTATTGAGATGAGTTCTACTGTACGTCCTGTATTGAGATGAGTTCTATACTGTACGTCCTGTATTGAGATGAGTTCTACTGTACGTCCTGTATTGAGATGAGTTCTATACTGTACGTCCTGTATTGAGATGAGTTCTACTGTACGTCCTGTATTGAGATGAGTTATACTGTACGTCCTGTATTGAGATGAGTTCTACTGTACGTCCTGTATTGAGATGGGTTCTACTGTACGTCCTGTATTGAGATGAGTTCTACTGTACGTCCTGTATTGAGATGAGTTCTACTGTACGTCCTGTATTGAGATGAGTTCTACTGTACGTCCTGTATTGAGATGAGTTCTATACTGTACGTCCTGTATTGAGATGAGTTCTACTGTACGTCCTGTATTGAGATGAGTTCTACTGTACGTCCTGTATTGAGATGAGTTCTACTGTACATCCTGTATTGAGATGAGTTCTACTGTACGTCCTGTATTGAGATGAGTTCTACTGTACGTCCTGTATTGAGATGGGTTCTACTGTACGTCCTGTATTGAGATGAGTTCTACTGTACGTCCTGTATTGAGATGAGTTCTACTGTACATCCTGTATTGAGATGAGTTCTATACTGTACGTCCTGTATTGAGATGAGTTCTATACTGTACGTCCTGTATTGAGATGAGTTCTACTGTACGTCCTGTATTGAGATGAGTTATACTGTACGTCCTGTATTGAGATGAGTTCTACTGTACGTCCTGTATTGAGATGAGTTCTATACTGTACGTCCTGTATTGAGATGAGTTCTACTGTACGTCCTGTATTGAGATGAGTTCTACTGTACGTCCTGTATTGAGATGAGTTCTACTGTACGTCCTGTATTGAGATGAGTTCTACTGTACATCCTGTATTGAGAAGAGTTCTACTGTACATCCTGTATTGAGATGAGTTCTATACTGTACGTCCTGTATTGAGATGAGTTCTACTGTACATCCTGTATTGAGATGAGTTCTACTGTACGTCCTGTATTGAGATGAGTTCAACTCTTAACGAGCTTACACTTAAGACGGAGGGTGGAGGTTGGAGGTGAGATTTATTGCAGATGAATTGATTACAGTATGGAGCTGGGATTGAGTGAATGGACAGAGAAGTGACTGACAGTATGATACAGAATGATAACAGAATGATGACAGTATGAGGAGGAGACAGTGGAAGGGCTTTGGCGTGGGCCCCCTGGGGACGGACCAGAGCCTCGGTTCGGATCCTGCCTGGCGGAGGCAGGGGGGGCTCTTGAGCCTGCCCCCCTGGGGCCGACCTGGTGGAGCCTGCTGCTGGGCGGTCGTCGGGGAGGTGGCGGGTACCTGAACGGAAGCACAGATGAGCGAAGGGAAGTGAGGACCGTTTATAAAGGGGTGCGGACAAGGTAACGCAGATCTGATTGGAGCAGACGGATGATGGAGCATTACAGCTCTAAGTTGAACTAACGTTAACAACTAAAACTTCAACTCTTAACGAGCTTACACTTAAGACGGAGGGTGGAGGTTGGAGGTGAGATTTATTGCAGATGAATTGATTACAGTATGGAGCTGGGATTGAGTGAATGGACAGAGAAGTGACTGACAGTATGATACAGAATGATAACAGAATGATGACAGTATGAGGAGGAGACAGTGGAAGGGCTTTGGCGTGGGCCCCCTGGGGACGGACCAGAGCCTCGGTTCGGATCCTGCCTGGCGGAGGCAGGGGGGGCTCTTGAGCCTGCCCCCCAAAAGGAATTAAATAGTGCGCGCCTGGAGGAATGGTGCAAACGTCTGGAGGAAGGAGTAAATTAAGGTTTACCTGGAAGGGACTATACAAACGATGTTGGAGAGATTCCCTCGACGAGCCGGGGCCTTTAGCGAGAAGGGATCCGTGGGAGAGTGAGGAAGGCCCCGCGCCGTTGGAGCCTCACGACGGCTGGTGCCGCCGACATGGGAGCCTTCGCGGAAGGGGCTTGTGGGAGAATGGTTAGTAGGTATGGTTGGTAGGCGAACAGCCCGATGGTTAGCGAGCCTCTGGATGGTTGGCCGGAAATCGTTTGCCGGCGGAGTCTGTTTGGGATGAGAGTAAGGTTGGTTAGCATGGCATGAATGAAACGTGAATGGAATGATTGTTTAGCAGGCGTCCTCTCGACAGAGGGCAGTGAGTGAGAATTTGATTAGCAGGCGTCCTCTCGACAGAGGGCAGTGAGTGAGAATTTGATTCGCCTGGCGGGACAGGGAGACTCCCGACGGAGGAGGCCTGCGTGGCCGGAGGACGGGTCGACCGTCGTTTTGGAGGAAGTGAGTGGGCGTCCTGGAGAGGGAGAACATGTTTAGAAGAGGGCAGAGGAGGAGGTACCCGCCACCCGACACATCCACCAGTCAATGTAGGTACCGCGCTGGAAGACACCATGGACTTCTGGGCATCGAGCACGGAGGCGGAGGAAGGTCTGACATAGGAGGAGAAGGCGGAGGACGACCAGTGGCCCGAGGCTTGCAGGATCAGGACGGAGACGCTGCTGGCAGCAGCGGTGGTGGCGGCTCCGATTCTCAGGGAGTGGCTGGAGTATAGCGGTCAGGAGGGAGACCACATCTTAGGAGCAGCGAGCGTAGATGGGAGGCGAACTCTCTACGACGACCTCAGACGAGCCCTCCAACGACGACTCCGGTCATCTCGGTCCTTCGTACATCTGGCCAGCTCCTTTGTGCTTCCGCACCGGTATCTTTCTTTAGTGCGTCTGCCTAGGAAGGTGTGGGACGTCCTCTCGATCGACGCCCAGCGTTGGTTCCCGCGGTGCGGCCTTGGCCGGGAGTTCTCGATGGCGGTGGCAGTGACCAGCTAGTCTCCTCACTGCTATCTTCTCTGTTATACTTGGTAATGGCCCGTACGGATGCTCGTTGGTGATGTGCTCATCCTGGTTGATGTCAAGTACCACGGAGACATCCTGGTGCAGCACCCGTCCAGGGATTTCCGTGGGACGGAAGTGTCCGGCATTCACGGCCGAGGAGGAGGACGGTCTCCGCAGTAGCAGGGAAGAAACTGGTCTTAACGTGGAGGGGGAGGAGCACGGAGGAGAGGTACCTGACCACGGTGCCGGACTAGTAGACGCCATGGATCTCTGGGCATCGAGTGAAAACTGGGCGTTGTGATGTTTGACGAACGCGGCAGACCCGAGGGGAAAGGTTTGACGAACATAGGTTCTTGGGCTATGGCTGACGCAGTGGACGTGGAACCGAAATTATTAATAGTGATATGGCCGACTGCGGGAAACTATTCCGCTTGGAATTCCCCCCCAAAACTGAAGTGGGAGCGTAGCACGGTGGCCTGAGCTCTCCGAGCAACGGAGGCTGTGAATAGGTTATGGCTTAATCCATTTAGGCCTAAGACGGATTCTAAAAACGCCTCTGAATCCTGACCTAAGGTTTCTGAAAAACTTCAAATATTTATAAAGCAGCATCGAAATTTTACATTTGAATACTGTACGTACTGTATGGGTTCCCGGCCTGAGGGGGTAAGATACCGATAGGGGTTCCCGCCCGGAAATGGGTTGAGGTGAGTGGTTTGAGACGTTGAGTGGGTGGTTACCTATGAGTTTAGACATTACGGCGCAGTTGAGACGTTGCGGTGCGTGGCTGTCGAGCTTAGCTGGTGCAGTGCATGGCTGCCAGAGAGTTTAGCTGTTGCAGTGCGTGGCTGCCGACTGAGTTTAGCTGTTGCAGTGCATGGCTGCCGACTGAGTTTAGCTGTCACGGTGCGTGGCTGCCGGCTGGGTTTGGCTGCTGCAGTGCGTGGCTGCTGATGGGATTAGGCTGCGGTGGATGGCTGACGAGTTCAGCTCGGTGGGGGTCCGTGTTGAGGCCTAGCCGGGAACCTGGCCTTCCAGGCATGCGTGAACAGTGCTCGTTTCCCTGATGATCGCCGAGCAGGTAGCTGGACAGGAGGGGCACAAACATGGAGTTAGTATGGTCGGACCGACGTGGCAGTTGGAGTGAGAGTAGAATATTAAGACTTAATTGACGGGAGAAACAATGCAGTTGACGGGTGAGTAACAGAGAAAATCTTAATTAGGTACGGCTCGGTGAGCACGGTCTCGCCATCGAGAAGGTCGACATAGGCGGACCTGAATCCTGAGAGAAGACAGACTATGCGCCCACTGCGCGTGAATGAAGTGGAAAGCGAGCTACGCTTTCTAACCATGTGTTGAACCGAGACGTCAGAGACACGTACTTCCCACGGATTACAACTGGAGATTGAGAACGTGACCCGTGGCGAAAACTCCCATATCTGCTGGGCGAGGTACGACAATGTGCAAACGCGGCAGCAGATTTGAGATTTGCTGTGAAAGGAGAGGAATACCAGATGGAACACGGCCGCCCTGAAGCCAAGCCATTTGTATGTTTGCACTATACCTGCGTCGAGTTAGCGTGACTGACGCGTTGAAAGCTCGAGTTAACTAGGTGATGAAAGGTCAAGTGAACGAGCGGTGCCGGCATGAACATTAAATGCCGTGAATGATAGGAACAGAGTGGCGTAAAGAGGGACAATATGGCAAGCATTTTCCCTTCATTGACAATGTAATAATGGAGCGTTCTTGAGGGTCTAACGTCGATCAGGGGGTTAGACATGGAATGAAAACCCGGGAATAAACCACGGCAAAATGTGACTTATTGAGCTGATAGTGGGAGCTCCGACCTGTGAAGCTCACGGCTTGTAGATCAGCTATTTGAACGTGTTCACACTGACCTGGCCTCTCTTTTCTCTCTTCTTCTCCTCTTTTTACTTTGTTTCTTTTCCTCCTCCTTCTCTTTTTTCTCTTTCTCCCTTTCTCTCTTCTCTCTTTTTCTTTTTCCTACGATTACGCTCAACACCTCATCACAATCCACATGATTGAAGCATGAATCCAGAGCACTAGTAGATTGCCAGGGCATGAATGAATGGGGCACCGAGTTGCCATGTTGGAGGAGACAAGCGCCAGGTCCGCGAAAACAAGTCACGAAAACTAACTTGAATCATTATGAAAACGATCCGACAGCGTCAGATAATTTACCAACATGTAACACTGAGGGTGCTTCGAATGAACCGTGGGTTTAAACAACGGCGTCCACCCGGCAAGTGATTAAATAAAACAAGCCTGAGACGCTTATAATGAGCGGACGTGGCAACCTGACGGCACCGGACATGCTCAGAGTAGTCTAGGAGTCTAAGATACGATAGTGGTGACGCTAGTGTAGCGCCGGCCGCAGCTAGAAGAAAATGCAGCTTTAGACTCTCTTTATAAGGATAGATGACGAGGAGTTTATCATTGGAACGCCACCGGTCGCTCCGTTTATTATTATTCCATCCAACAGCTCATCACAGCCAACACTGGCGCATCACAACACTGCGTCATCAAAGCACGCCAGCCTTCAGGCAAAAGCAAACGATCCTCGAGCCTACACTAGTGTTGACTCCCGTGGCAACGATGGAATGCGGAAGTGCTCGTTCTATCTCGGGGGAAAGTTCCGCCAAGGAACAAAAAGTTTGGAACTAGACAAAGCGTGTCGCCACTCTACACTGTGGACGAACTAAAACGCCGTGTATGATTTTAGACCTGCAGCCTGATCTATGCTACGTTCACAGGATGACCAGTAGCTTACTGCCGTGAAAGCAACGTTTAATGCATGATCGCCCAGACGCCACCTGAAGCAGTAGCGAGACTCGTGGCATGAGGCATTAGCAGCAGTATACACTATACAGCATAAGCAGCCTGTAAACGGCAACGCACGACATACAAAGCACTGAGTAGCAGCAAGCAAGCAGGATAAAAAGTGGCGATTGCGTGCGGAGGCAGCATCGGAACGGAATCGAAATGAGGCTGTTAGCAGTTACGTTTGTTTGAAGGTTGAACCATTTAAGTGGATAAATAGCAGTGGCGAGCAATTAGAATGATACTGTATCTGATGGAGGCATGCAGGGCCTGGGACGCTGGCGAAACACCCGTCGGTGTGTCCTGGGATGAAAGCTGCGGCCGTGGAGGAGTTTGTTGACTCTTGAACTTGGATGGAAATGACGGACGATGAAGGTGAGCTGCGAGCTCGATCGTGTCTGTGTGCTACCTGTCACCTGAACGGAAGCACAGATGAGCGAAGGGAAGTGAGGACCGTTTATAAAGGGGTGCGGACAAGGTAACGCAGATCTGATTGGAGCAGACGGATGATGGAGCATTACAGCCCTAAGTTGAACTAACGTTAACAACTAAAACTTCTACTGTACGTCCTGTATTGAGATGGGTTCTACTGTACATCCTGTATTGAGATGAGTTCTATACTGTACGTCCTGTATTGAGATGAGTTCTACTGTACGTCCTGTATTGAGATGAGTTCCATACTGTAGGTCCTGTATTGAGATGAGTTCTACTGTACGTCCTGTATTGAGATGAGTTCTATACTGTACGTCCTGTATTGAGATGAGTTCTACTGTACGTCCTGTATTGAGATGAGTTCTACTGTACGTCCTGTATTGAGATGAGTTCTACTGTACGTCCTGTATTGAGATGAGTTCTACTGTACGTCCTGTATTGAGATGAGTTCTATACTGTACGTCCTGTATTGAGATGAGTTCTATACTGTACGTCCTGTATTGAGATGAGTTCTATACTGTACGTCCTGTATTGAGATGAGTTCTACTGTACGTCCTGTATTGAGATGAGTTCTACTGTACGTCCTGTATTGAGATGAGTTCTATACTGTACGTCCTGTATTGAGATGAGTTCTACTGTACGTCCTGTATTGAGATGAGTTCTACTGTACGTCCTGTATTGAGATGAGTTCTATACTGTACGTCCTGTATTGAGATGAGTTCTACTGTACGTCCTGTATTGAGATGGGTTCTACTGTACATCCTGTATTGAGATGAGTTCTATACTGTACGTCCTGTATTGAGATGAGTTCTACTGTACGTCCTGTATTGAGATGAGTTCCATACTGTAGGTCCTGTATTGAGATGAGTTCTACTGTACGTCCTGTATTGAGATGAGTTCTACTGTACGTCCTGTATTGAGATGAGTTCTACTGTACGTCCTGTATTGAGATGAGTTCTACTGTACGTCCTGTATTGAGATGAGTTCTATACTGTACGTCCTGTATTGAGATGAGTTCTATACTGTACGTCCTGTATTGAGATGAGTTCTATACTGTACGTCCTGTATTGAGATGAGTTCTACTGTACGTCCTGTATTGAGATGAGTTCTACTGTACGTCCTGTATTGAGATGAGTTCTATACTGTACGTCCTGTATTGAGATGAGTTCTACTGTACGTCCTGTATTGAGATGAGTTCTACTGTACGTCCTGTATTGAGATGAGTTCTATACTGTACGTCCTGTATTGAGATGAGTTCTACTGTACGTCCTGTATTGAGATGAGTTCTATACTGTACGTCAGGGATGTCAAACTCAAATACACAGTGGGCCAAAATAAAGAAATTGGTACAAGTCGAGGGCCGGACTGTGTTTCAACACACGGGCCATTTTTGGAGGAGAGGGGTAGCTGAAAGTTGACCACAAGTGATATACTTTCACTGCTGATCAATAGTGGAGAGAAGACGCATGCTTGCGCTTGCGGGCCCTCGATATGTGACAATGCTCTCGCAGTGCATTGTGGGACTTGTAGTATTATGGTGGTCCGTGCAGTATACCAGAGGGCCAGTTCTAATACTAATTAAATATCACCCCGCGGGCCAAAGATAATTCATTCACGGGCCTGATTTGGCCCCCGGGCCTTGAGTTTGACATATATGCTGTACGTCCTGTATTGAGATGAGTTCTACTGTACGTCCTGTATATGAGATGAGTTCTATACTGTACGTCCTGTATTGAGATGAGTTCTACTGTACATCCTGTATTGAGATGAGTTCTACTGTACGTCCTGTATTGAGATGAGTTCTACTGTACGTCCTGTATTGAGATGGGTTCTACTGTACGTCCTGTATTGAGATGAGTTCTACTGTACGTCCTGTATTGAGATGAGTTCTATACTGTACGTCCTGTATATGAGGTGAGTTCTACTGTACGTCCTGTATTGAGATGAGTTCTATACTGTACGTCCTGTATATGAGATGAGTTCTACTGTACGTCCTGTATTGAGATGAGTTCTACTGTACGTCCTGTATTGAGATGAGTTCTACTGTACGTCCTGTATTGAGATGAGTTCTACTGTACATCCTGTATTGAGATGAGTTCTACTGTACGTCCTGTATTGAGATGAGTTCTACTGTACGTCCTGTATTGAGATGAGTTCTACTGTACGTCCTGTATTGAGATGAGTTCTACTGTACGTCCTGTATTGAGATGAGTTCTACTGTACGTCCTGTATTGAGATGAGTTCTACTGTACGTCCTGTATTGAGATGAGTTCTACTGTACGTCCTGTATTGAGATGAGTTCTACTGTACGTCCTGTATTGAGATGAGTTCTACTGTACGTCCTGTATTGAGATGAGTTCTACTGTACATCCTGTATTGAGATGAGTTCTACTGTACATCCTGTATTGAGATGAGTTCTATACTGTACGTCCTGTATTGAGATGAGTTCTACTGTACATCCTGTATTGAGATGAGTTCTACTGTACATCCTGTATTGAGATGAGTTCTACTGTACGTCCTGTATTGAGATGAGTTCTACTGTACGTCCTGTATTGAGATGAGTTCTATACTGTACGTCCTGTATTGAGATGAGTTCTACTGTACATCCTGTATTGAGATGAGTTCTATACTGTACGTCCTGTATTGAGATGAGTTCTACTGTACGTCCTGTATTGAGATGAGTTCTACTGTACGTCCTGTATTGAGATGAGTTCTACTGTACGTCCTGTATTGAGATGAGTTCTACTGTACGTCCTGTATTGAGATGGGTTCTACTGTACGTCCTGTATTGAGATGAGTTCTACTGTACGTCCTGTATTGAGATGAGTTCTATACTGTACGTCCTGTATTGAGATGAGTTCTACTGTACGTCCTGTATTGAGATGAGTTCTACTGTACGTCCTGTATTGAGATGAGTTCTATACTGTACGTCCTGTATTGAGATGAGTTCTACTGTACGTCCTGTATTGAGATGAGTTCTACTGTACGTCCTGTATTGAGATGAGTTCTACTGTACGTCCTGTATTGAGATGAGTTCTACTGTACGTCCTGTATTGAGATGAGTTCTACTGTACGTCCTGTATTGAGATGAGTTCTACTGTACATCCTGTATTGAGATGAGTTATACTGTACGTCCTGTATTGAGATGAGTTCTACTGTACGTCCTGTATTGAGATGAGTTCTACTGTACGTCCTGTATTGAGATGAGTTCTACTGTACGTCCTGTATTGAGATGAGTTCTACTGTACGTCCTGTATTGAGATGAGTTCTATACTGTACGTCCTGTATTGAGATGAGTTCTACTGTACGTCCTGTATATGAGATGAGTTCTACTGTACGTCCTGTATTGAGATGAGTTCTATACTGTACGTCCTGTATTGGGATGAGTTCTACTGTACGTCCTGTATATGAGATGAGTTCTACTGTACGTCCTGTATTGAGATGAGTTCTATACTGTACGTCCTGTATTGAGATGAGTTCTACTGTACGTCCTGTATTGAGATGAGTTCTACTGTACGTCCTGTATTGAGATGAGTTCTACTGTACGTCCTGTATTGAGATGAGTTCTACTGTACGTCCTGTATTGAGATGAGTTCTATACTGTACGTCCTGTATTGAGATGAGTTCTACTGTACATCCTGTATTGAGATGAGTTCTACTGTACGTCCTGTATTGAGATGAGTTCTACTGTACGTCCTGTATTGAGATGAGTTCTACTGTACGTCCTGTATTGAGATGAGTTCTATACTGTACGTCCTGTATTGAGATGAGTTCTACTGTACGTCCTGTATTGAGATGGGTTCTACTGTACGTCCTGTATTGAGATGAGTTCTACTGTACGTCCTGTATTGAGATGAGTTCTACTGTACGTCCTGTATTGAGATGAGTTCTACTGTACGTCCTGTATATGAGATGAGTTCTATACTGTACGTCCTGTATTGAGATGAGTTCTATACTGTACGTCCTGTATTGAGATGAGTTCTATACTGTACGTCCTGTATTGAGATGAGTTCTACTGTACGTCCTGTATTGAGATGAGTTCTACTGTACGTCCTGTATTGAGATGAGTTCTACTGTACGTCCTGTATTGAGATGGGTTCTACTGTACGTCCTGTATTGAGATGAGTTCTACTGTACGTCCTGTATTGAGATGAGTTCTACTGTACGTCCTGTATTGAGATGGGTTCTACTGTACATCCTGTATTGAGATGAGTTCTATACTGTACGTCCTGTATTGAGATGAGTTCTACTGTACATCCTGTATTGAGATGAGTTCTACTGTACGTCCTGTATTGAGATGAGTTCTATACTGTACATCCTGTATTGAGATGAGTTCTACTGTACGTCCTGTATTGAGATGAGTTCTACTGTACGTCCTGTATTGAGATGGGTTCTACTGTACGTCCTGTATTGAGATGAGTTCTACTGTACGTCCTGTATTGAGATGAGTTCTACTGTACGTCCTGTATTGAGATGAGTTCTACTGTACGTCCTGTATTGAGATGAGTTCTACTGTACGTCCTGTATTGAGATGAGTTCTACTGTACATCCTGTATTGAGATGAGTTCTACTGTACGTCCTGTATTGAGATGAGTTCTACTGTACATCCTGTATTGAGATGAGTTCTGTGGTAAAAACAATGCTGTCTCCAAACGCTCAGACTGTATTCCTTATAAATGCCTCACTGTTCAAATGATTGACATTATAAAAATACCTTAATGGCTTATATGCTGAGCTTAATGTATTGCAGCGTTTCCTATACAACGCACGCACGCACGCACGCACGCACGCACGCACGCACGCACGCACGCACGCACGCACGCACGCACGCACGCACGCACACCAACCAAAAACCTATGCTGTCTCTTTTTCTCAAATAAAGACACATTCACAGACAGACAGACACAACAAAATCATATTGCACACTTTAGACACGCACACACGCACGCACGCACGCACGCACGCACGCACGCACAGCGCGTGCGCTCGGAGAGTGGCGGTTCTCATTAGTAGCAGTCTTGGTGCTCTCGGCAGCCAGGGGGGCCCGCAGCGCGGCAGCAGCAGTCTATGGCAGTCAGAGCAGCCATTTGTCAGTAGAAAACAATTAGCGGTGAATGATCCATTCCACTGGTTTTAATGAGTACAGCCAGGTCACCCTGCTCACTGTGACAACACGCTAAAGGTCATCACAGGCCTCGAGACAAGCATGCACACACACACACACACACACACACACACACACACACACACACACACACACACACACACACACACACACACACACACACACACACACACACACACACACACACACACGTGCAGGCACGCGCTCCCACACGTATACGCATGCACACTTAGGCCCCTTTTCCACTATGGGGTGGAACCAGAACCAGAACCAGAACTTTCCAGGACCCAGAACTACCAAGAACCATGTGTAGTTCCAGAACCAAGTTCTGCTTCCGTTTCCATATAACCAGAACCCAGAACCTGTTAAGTCTGCCCCCCCCCCGCCCCCCCCCTATTCCCCCACTGCTGAGTAGCTCGGCCGGCAGGGCCCCCTCCCCCTTGGCACGGCCGGGGGGGTCCCGGAATACAGAGATATTCATGTTTAAATAATGACTGGTTATTATTCAACAGTGGTGGAAAGTAGCTGTATATATAGTATTCTACTTAAATACATTTCGGCCATTTGAAAATAGACAAACTACAAGCTCGATGAGACACGTGAGCTTGTAGATTGTCTATTTTCAAATTTATTTGCTTTATTGTACTTTTTTAAACCAATAATATGAACATATTTTTATATGCCACATGTGCCACAGCTGTGGCAGCCACATGCCACAGCTGTCACATATATTTCCTATACATAATAGATATACTGTATATGCACATACTGTAGTTTATATGAACATGGATATATGCAGCATACATTATATAGGCTATATTTGCCGATATGGATTTCCTTTCCATGTGGGGAGTGGGACAACAGTAAAACACCCGTTTTAAATGCATTCGACCAGTTGTTCTCCAACCTTTACCTGTCTACAATATTTTGCTTAAACTGCAAGAGAAAAATATATCTCATATAGGCTATAGCTCATATGATGATAAATGATAACCCACCTTTTGAATATAGCATTTAACATTGTGTGGGTTGCAATTATAGTGCCTCTAGAGCAGATTGAGCAAATTGTGCCATAACATCCAGTCCAGTTGTAATGTCAATATCAAGAAATGTGCAAATACAAATCATTTAACCGTTGTGCTAGTTGAATTTAATTCTTCCAATGTGTAGTATTGTGTACAGCACATTTCTAGTAATGATATGCCTAATGCCTTGCCCTGAAAAAGAAAGAAAATTCTGTTCTGGCAATTTAGAATAGATTATATCGCTCTCGCACGCGAGCACACGCACGCAAACACATACACGCACGCAAACACATACACACACACGCACACGCACACACACACATCTGCAGTTAGCCTAGCTGTTAGCTGTAGTGTAGAACAACAACTGCAAGCAAACAACTCGTCGCGACAGCTTTATGGCTCTCTCTCTCTCCCTCACGCACACACAAGCTCTGTCTCTCCCTCTCTCGTGGCCATAGTGTTTCTGTGTGCTTTTCCAGGTTATTTTTATGTGTGTCCGCTGTCGCTGTGTCGCACTTAGGAGTTTAAAATGTGCGCTGTTGTGTTGTGTGCGCTTCTCCTCGCTCCGGTCTCCTCAGTGCTCAGAGTGCTGTCACCTCAGCTCGACCAATCGAGAGCAGCAGCGCTGCTGGCCCCGCCCATAGGTTCCCAGAACTCAGCGTTAGTACTACCTCAAAAGCAGGGCCGAAAAAAGGTTCTGAGAACCTGGTCTGAAACCGTGCCGTACCGCGCTGTGCGCTGTGGAAACAAACCCAGAACTAAAAAAAATAGGTTCAGGTTCTGGATAGTTCTGGTTCCACCCCATAGTGGAAAAGGGGCCTTATACATCACCGTAATCCTGTTCTCTGTGTGGGGTGGGGTGTTTCAAACTGTAATCGCTCCTGCTTTGACAAAATACAGTATAAACTCTCTCCCTCTCCTGCACGTGTGTTTTAGCATTGACACACACATACTTCTCCTTTCGCCGTGTGTCATCATCAGATGTCCAGCTCAGTATAGTGTGCAGCCACGCCACGCCCTCGTCTCAGGTCCCACATCGAATAGGCCGGCCTCCGAGGGTGGTTTATACAGGGGGTCAGGTGGTGATTATGTGGTGAGCGGTCTGCTCCGGCTCCCCACACTCGCACGCTGCTCCGTCCGTCAGGCCCCAGTTCGAAAGGCGGTTCAGCAGCGTCCATTTCCCGGCGTGGCAGTTCCTCTCCTTCGATGCCGCCTCCCTCCGGGTCCTGGATGTAACGGTGGAGGTGTGTGTTGGTCCGGCTGACTCCCACTCCTGCTTCCAGGCTGCTGCCAGCCATGCCTCTGTAGACATCAGGTCCTCAGGGATGGACCCATGAGCAGCATCTTGTGCCGCCGGGACTTGAGTCTATTTAGAGGCAGATCTGTTGTGGTGGTGGTTGCAGGATATGCCAGTCGTGTATTCGGGCATTCCTGCTATAGTGCTGGCAGATGGAACACAGGGGTGACACACACACACACACACACACACACACACACACACACACACACACACACACACACACACACACACACACACACACACACACACACACACACACACACACACACACACTATGATAATTATGGTTAGTGTACGGTTGCTATAGCTATCGATAAACAGTCAATGAACCGGAAACAAGATGGCTGTGCCCATAGACTTCAATGATAACTGGACTTGTAAAACTCCATTTATCTCTGATTCTATTTCCCAGATTTTGTTTTTGATCAAAGCGATTTTTTTCCCCGGCTCATAACAAAGGCGCCGCTGGTCGCGGTTACAAAATTCATGCCTCGGGTGGTTCGCGATCCTTCCACCTTTCGTTAACTTCTGGTCAAGACCCGGGGTAATTTTTGCTCCTTGATAAAGGCACCTCACCGAAAGGACTATTTTGGCAGGGAACGAACACAACAGTCTGAAATCCATTAGGGCAGTCGAAATCAATTCTGGCAGTCGAAATCAATTCTGGCAGTCAATGAGTTTTTAAGTAACACATCTTAGTAGTTAAGAACAAAGGGAATCTACCAACGTGCCTCAAGCCTGGAACGGCTATAGTCCGTTGCATCACAGGAACAGAGGAAGGAGATGACGCTGGAGCACCACGGACAATTCAAGCCTTTTATTTAGGCACTATCGTACCACAGTCATGACTCTGATGAAGACCGTATATCTTTGATATACTATAGCACTTAAATAACAGACTTGAATTGTCTGTGCTGCTCCAACATCTTAGTACTTCTTCCATCTGTGCACATCTTTCATCCATCTTTGCGTTCCGTCTCTTTCAAGCCATATCAAGCATTATTGATAAGTCCCCGCCATTGTGTTTGCAGGTGACCTTGGGCAGCACCTGTGTCATAAAGACCGATCTTAATGGATGGTTACTCACAACAATACGGTAGCTATAGTAACGCTGCAAATATGCACTTTAATTTCCATTTCAAAGGGTCTTTAGTGTTATGTGAGTACTGACACTGAGAACTCAGTGCTGTGTCTTTATGTACACAGTATTTTACCCATTCAAAATGAGAAGACATCTGTGTCATTTTAGATTTTAGTGTTTGCTACTATTCGAAAAAATATCCAATGTACAAGCTCAATGCGAAGGAAACAAATTCAGATGTGAGCTTGTACATCTGCTATTTTTATACATATCGTTTTGGGGGTCCATGGCACAAAAGAGAACTACTGATTTAGAAGGCATTTGTAGAATCGGCCTCAGGTCTTAATGGGTTAATGTACATACGTTTTTAGAAACTATAGAAACTCCTGGCATTGCAAATAATATAACTCTTAGGCTATTTACAAAGCAGGAGCAATATTCTGTGCGATTAATTCACATTAATTTAAACTGCTGTTTGTGTCACGCGGGTACAGCTGTGACTCTATTATTTTCTAAGCAATTATTGTACTGATTGCTTTTTCGAGTAATGAAATAATCAGATAATCAAGCTTGGAGATCGGCTAGTTTCAGTATTTTCTATACAAATTGATGACAAAACGGCCGATCAAGCTTACAACATGCACATTTGAACATGATTAAGTGATTAATTCTGTCTGTGAGTTTTGTAAATGTTGAACTAGTGAAAGTATAAATTGATTGATTGTTTGAATACTTTAATAACAAAATTGTTAACCGTAAAGTATAGTACAGTCAAAGGCTATGCTAAAAGTATACCACTCCCTTCATCACATAATAAGAGCTATTGTGACTAATAACTACATTATTGGATCCATTGGAACACCTAGCTGCTATTTTGTATTTTACATTTCCAGAAAAGCAGTCGTTTTGGACATACATGAGGTCAGCAGCAACAGGCAAAGCTATATACAAGACAATAAGTGCTTCTGATTCCAATTCCGATGGACATTGTGATGTTGTGTAGCCTACACGCACAAATCCTTTGTGCAAAAGGACCTTATCCTTGCGCACATATTTCAGTATAAGTAATCAGTATTTAATTCTTAACGCAAAAGTAAATAAAGTGTACATCTGGCAGAACATCAGATATTGAAATAAAGCATTGCCTGCTGTATTCTGTAATGTCACGCAGCAGATGATGAGGACTGTAAAATGTTAAATCACAGGGTGGTTTTTAACATCGTCAGACGAGAACAACGCATAACACATTCACTCCACTTAGTTGTGCTACGAGAGATAGGCCATTCTGACCTGAGATCAGATTCATACGAGGTTTCCGCCGGACACACACTGGTCTGATGAACCCAATCTGACCCGAGATCAGATTCTAAAAATGTCAGTCGTTCTTCGATTTTTCAAAAATAGCAGACCAACAAGCTCGTATCGCGCCACTCGGTGGCGCGATATGAGCTTGTAGATCTGCTATTTTTAAATAGCTAAAGCATAACATGATGCTGACACCAAAATGGGTGCCCGGTCAGAATGGGTTAAAGCTTTGTTTAATGCGTCCATCAAAGTACATTAATATTGCACGAGGAGCATTATTTGGCCTCCGCATTAGCTCCACTCTCGCTAATTGCGCGGAGACGGCGCGGCCTTCAACTCTTGGCACCCTCTCGAAAAACACGAAAACACTTCTTCATCTGTTTTTTTGTTTTGTTTATTTATTAATTTTATCTACTTTATTCCTGCTCCCCCTGTGCTGTCGCTTTTAAAAGGCACTCAAACCTCCATTTGTCTTCTCTCTTCTCTCTTCTCTCTCTCTCTACCTCTGTCTCTCTCTCTCTTTTCTCCTTGACGGGATCTATTTTCCTGCTTTTTTCCCCCTTTCCGTCTCATTACAACCTGATGGGCTGTACTCTCTATAAGGCAGCAGGGTAGTCAGTCAGTCAGTCAGTCAGTCAGTCAGTCAGTGACTGACTGACCTGATAATATATCGTTGCTGTCGGGCAGAAACCTCTCATCTCCATGTTCTAACTTTTATTTCATAAATTAATGCCCTATACTTTATCATACTATACAGCGCTCGACACAAAAGCCTCACGATTAGCAGATCCACAGCTTGAATTTGAACTTTGAATCTGCTACTTTTGCTATTTGTGATTTTGAATCGTGCAACAAAATAACAGTTTTGGATATATGAGTTTCTACCTGACAGAGACGATATACTGTATTCTGATATATGAGTTTCTACCTGACAGAGACGATATGCTGTATTCTGATATATGAGTTTCTACCTGACGGAGACGATATACTGTATTCTGATATATGAGTTTCTACCTGACGGAGACGATATACTGTATTCTGAAAGGTATTTCAGTTCTGGGAGATCATTGTAATGGAACACACCGTCGTCTTGTGTACAGTTAAAAGGAACAAATTTAAATAGTTGACAAAATAACCCTCAGATTTAAGATGCATGTGTTTAAAGGTAGAAGCTCTGTTTACATGTGCAGTAGGTCTAGCGGTCTACTTGGTACAGATTGTAGTCCTTAGGGTGCCTGTATTCCATTGTACTTGGTACAGATTGTAGTCCTTAGGGTGGCTGTATTCCATTGGCTAACCTTCTTTTGACGCAACAACACTCATAAACAGTGAAACACAACCACAGATAAAACACATAAGAGTATCTCTTTCTCCCCCTCTCTCTCTCTCTGACAAACACGCACACGCACACACACACACACACACACACACACACACACACACACACACACACACACACACACACACACACACACACACACACACACACACACACACACACACACACACACACGCTCCTTCAAAGTGCAAGTCGGCAAATGAAAGGACATGTCACGGCGGTGGGAACAATGTAATTAGAACGGGCGGTGGAGAGGTGGAAAAGTGCTTCATGGTAATAATGTGTCTGGCTAATTAAGGGGAAAATATCACCATCCAAGGCTGTGCCCCGCGGCTCTGCTTAAGAAGAGTCATTTATGCTTAAGATTACACCCTGATTGTCAACACAGTGCGAGATAGAGAGAGAGAGAGAGTATGTTTCTGTATGTACAGTATTTCTCTACAGTATTTATTTATGTACAGTATTTCTGTATGTACAATATGTTTATGTCTGTTAATATCTGGCTGAACAGGGTCATTAAGTTGCTGTTACGTTTCTGTCTGTTAATTTATTTTCATTGTTATACTGTATTGCTTGTTGTTCATTATTGTTGGGATGTTTGTTGTTGTCACTGTGTGCACAATGTTGACTTTTGTTTAGAAAGGGAAGAAGACAGAGGGGGGGGGGGGGGGGGGGGGCTTTTTCATTCCCCGCGTGAAAGTCCAACATCTTAACCACTAGACCAAAGGGATATCCCTATATGCACCGGGGGAGATATTAAACTTTTAAGGCCACCAGGCTGAGGCTCTGAGCTACTCTGCTATACAGTGCATACTGTATATGTTAGAGGGAGGGTATATCACAGGATATTCCCCTAGGGCTACAGTACCAAGGATCTGGATCTGGTCACCCTAGTGTGTGTACTGTATGCGTGCGTGCCTGCGTGCGTGCGTGCGTGCGTGCGTGCGTGCGTGCGTGCGTTTCGGAGTCAGACACACCCATCTGATTGATCATTCAATTTTAATACAGCGTCTGGAGCACTGGATAGGCCTGTCTGGTACGGCCCTGTCCTGGTTTTCCTCCTACCTATCAAACAGAAGTTACTTTGTCAATCTAGCCGAGTTTGACTCAGACAAACACGACATCAGTTCTGGTATTCCACAGGGCTCGATTCTTGGCCCTCTGCTTTTCTCCTTGTATACATACTGCCATTGGGGCGAACTCATTACCAATCACGGAGTCAATCTTTCACTCATGTGACATGGTTGACCACTTAAACCCCATATAGAGGATTTAGTGGTTAATATAAACTGTACAACTATTAACTATACACGCCAGTCTGGGGTGCCCGCTGGCCTAGCGGTCCAGGCGCATATAGGCTCTGGCCTGACAGCGTGTCACATGTTCGAGTCCTGCTCATGCCCATTATTGTCTCTCCAGAGCTCGCCATTTTACTGTGCGTAACGTCACACACACATGCACATTAAAGTGTCAATTTATTCACTTGTAACTCTGAGAGTGAGAGTGCACAAAATGGAACCAAAATGGTTAAATGAACACTGAGGATTTTACCTGGGCTGCAGATTCGGCGTCGACGAGGGCCTCTATTTGTCATAATTACGTGGTTGTGGATGGAAGGTCTGGAGAGGTCTAATCAGTGTGATTTAATTAAGTGCAGTCAGTCATTTGAAATGAGCAGAATAGAATTAATAAGCCCCATTGTGCATTAGCATTTCTTAAACCCGCGCAATTACGCCAACTCCCGTGACCTCAAAAAGCACACTCCTTCTTCCATCTAATTCTTTCTCCTTTGCTTCTCCCCCCGAAAGAAGAGCAGGAGAGGTTTTATGTATTTTATGATTTAATTATTACTTTTTTCTCCAATGATTTCCCCTCCCTTTCCAGGTGGAGCGAAATCCCTTCACGACGGACGACGTACGTCGCGACGTATATTTTTTCCGTCGCAACGTATATTCGAGTACGTCCTGGCGTAAATATCAATTCGTCCCGGCAGAACGGACTCGTCGCGGCTATATCTACACGTTTGCGACGTAATAGGTTGACTATTATTTTCCGTCGCGCCAGAACGGGACTCGTCGCAGCTATATCTACCCGTTGTGGCGTGAGCTGGACTCGTCGCGGCAGAACGTGACTCGTCGCGACTATATCTACCCGTTTGCGACGTGCGCCTCGCCGGTCCGGTCTCCAGGCGAGCCTGAGTGGTTCTCTGGGGTTCCAGCAGGCCTTTTTCCGCGCGCATCGTGCCCGGGGAACGGCCCACGCGCCCGGGCCTGGCATCACCGCGTGCACCTTGCCGGTCCGGTTCCGTGGAGCCCTTCGCCGTCCTCAGGCGACCCTGCGTTCCAGAGCTGTCACCTCTTTTGCCCAACCGAAAATAGAAGATCTACCAGCTCCCCCGCGTCTGTGGACCCCTGGGGATCACGGTAGTCCACGGGGGTCCGTCTGTGTGTGTGTGTGTGTGTGTGTGTGTGTGTGTGTGTGTGTGTGTGTGTGTGTGTGTGTGTGTGTGTGAGCGTCTGAGCGCTTGTGCTCCTATCCGTGTGCCTCCCCCCCCCCACCCCATGTGGACCCTTGGAGGGGGGGGGGTCCCCCCTTTGCACTTGCTGCGTATGGGGGGGGGGGGCTGATAGATAACCTACAAGGACATATGAATTTAATTTATATACACGGCTATATTCAAAGCTCACCGCGCTCGTATAGCGCATTGACTGTCTGTCTGTCTGTCTGTCTGTCTGTCTGTCTGTCTGTCTGTCTGTCTGTCTGTCTGTCTGTCGGCCGGCATCTGAGCTCAGAGCGCGGTTCTGCGCAGCCCCGTGCGCCTTGTGGATCAGAGCGCACAGGGGTTAATGATAATACCCCCGGGCGGTACGGGTCCCCGTGGACCCTTGGGGATCAAGGGGGGCCACGGGTGTCCACGTTTGCGGAGACGCTGCCTTCATATTAGCCTACTTTAATAACAAGCAGCTGATCTACAATTGACAATTTGACATGTCATTGCGTCGTATTCTGTCTGTCTTTCACGCACGCACGCAGACATGTCACAGACCACCACATAACCATATTTGTATGGCCATATCGTTTATAGGCCTTATAGCTGAATAGCGCCGGCCGTCGGGGGTTCATTTGGTTCCACTTCCAACCGTCCCATTATGGTCAACACTTATGATATGCTATTGCATTCTTCCAACTAAAGATTTAAATATTAATCTGGCAGCTCCGAAAATAGCAGAAGATGTAATGCAGTAAATGACATGGCACGGACTGGCTCAGAAAATCTCCCTGCATCATTATAAACCATGCAGGCCTATACTGAATGTAGGCAATTGAATTCCATTACGTTTGTTTCAATCAACTGAACTAGACCAATAAAATAGTAGGCTAGTATTTATGTTTTTCGTTAATAATAATACTGCTAATTATTATTGAACGGTAAGTACGCTGGTATGTACGCTATGGTACACTATAAGCTTGTATATCTGTTTATTTTAAGCATGCCGCCGCATTCTGTCAGAATCTCATGTGTGTGTGTGTGTGTGTGTGTGTGTGTGTGTGTGTGTGTGTGTGTGTGTATATGTGTTGTCGCTGCCCCCTGGTGATCGCTGATCGGATAGGCTATATACACTATACAGCAACTGGCCTAATCAGCATATGATTGACTACTATTGGTATGTCTGTAAACCTCGTCCTTCCAGTCGCTTTGTAGCAAAGAGTAGCGTGCGCTGGTTTGTTTTGGGAAACAGCAAAACGCAAAATTTATTTTTCAAGGCAAAGATAAAGTAGCCTAATTCAGAAGAAGAAGCTGTGAGTCGGCTGTCAGCACTCAGCAGCACCACCAGTGCCGCACGGTTCACGGTTCACAGTCCACACCACTGCAGCAACACTGACACGTTCAGCGGAATGACTGCTGTCTCTGTGCCGTCTGTGAAGAGCCATGACCCGCTACTCCTGGAGGGGTAATCTACACTGACTGACTCGAGACTTGAGAAAAAGACGTCCAAAAGTCGCTGTCTGTGTATAGGCTAATTCATTGGTAAAAGTATGCTAAATAACTCATTTTTAGACCATCTGGGAAATAAATAAATCCGCGGCGGCGAGAGCCCCCCCCCCCCCCCCCCCCCCCCAACGCAATTCTATAGCAGCCTACCCAAAGGTAAAACGCACCCGCCGCCTAATATAGCACACATGTGTGCACATGTGTGCTATATATGTTATAGCTCTAGAGACGCAGAGACAGAGACATATTTATTTAAAATAATCCTGTCTCGCACGGCCTATATAGAGCCAATGAACAGAGCACATCCCCCCCCCCCCCCCCCCCCCCTCTCTCTCTCTCTCTCTCTCTCTCTCTCTCGCATGCAGCACACGCTGTGCTGTGATATCAATCAGTCGGCAAATGATCATTGAGTAACGTTAGCTCTGACTCGCACATTATGTGAGATCACATATAAAAGGCCTTTAATATAGCCACAGATCATAGCTTGGGCACTACCCTACCATCTCTCTATAGTGGGGCACCGACTATCTGCAAGCTCACAACGCGCTGCATGTGGACGCAACACTTGGAGCTTGTAGATGCGCACCACAGATCATACAGGGCGTGTGTTCCAGCTAACCCTATAGCATAACACACATACACAAGCAACAGTATAGACATCTATTCATCATTATTTATTTCAAATCAAAATACAATGTAATGCTGCACCACTGTCATGAAGTTCGCACGCACGCACGCGTGCGACACACACACACACACACACACACACACACACACACACACACACACACACACACACACACACACACACACACGAGATTCTGACAGAATGCGGCGGCATGCTTAAATAAACAGATATACAAGCTTATAGTGTACCATAGCGTACATACCAGCGTACTTACCGTTCAATAATAATTAGCAGTATTATTATTAACGAAAAACATAAATACTAGCCTACTATTTTATTGGTCTAGTTCAGTTGATTGAAACAAACGTAATGGAATTCAATTGCCTACATTCAGTATAGGCCTGCATGGTTTATAATGATGCAGGGAGATTTTCTGAGCCAGTCCGTGCCATGTCATTTACTGCATTACATCTTCTGCTATTTTCGGAGCTGCCAGATTAATATTTAAATCTTTAGTTGGAAGAATGCAATAGCATATCATAAGTGTTGACCATAATGGGACGGTTGGAAGTGGAACCAAATGAACCCCCGACGGCTGGCGCTATTCAGCTATAAGGCCTATAAACGATATGGCCATACAAATATGGTTATGTGGTGGTCTGTGACATGTCTGCGTGCGTGCGTGAAAGACAGACAGAATACGACGCAATGACATGTCAAATTGTCAATTGTAGATCAGCTGCTTGTTATTAAAGTAGGCTAATATGAAGGCAGCGTCTCCGCAAACGTGGACACCCGTGGCCCCCCTTGATCCCCAAGGGTCCACGGGGACCCGTACCGCCCGGGGGTATTATCATTAACCCCTGTGCGCTCTGATCCACAAGGCGCACGGGGCTGCGCAGAACCGCGCTCTGAGCTCAGATGCCGGCCGACAGACAGACAGACAGACAGACAGACAGACAGACAGACAGACAGACAGACAGTCAATGCGCTATACGAGCGCGGTGAGCTTTGAATATAGCCGTGTATATAAATTAAATTCATATGTCCTTGTAGGTTATCTATCAGCCCCCCCCCCCTATACGCAGCAAGTGCAAAGGGGGGACCCCCCCCCTCCAAGGGTCCACATGGGGTGGGGGGGGGGGGAGGCACACGGATAGGAGCACAAGCGCTCAGACGCTCACACACACACACACACACACACACACACACACACACACACACACACACACACACACACACACACACACACACACACACACACACACACACACACACACACACACACAGACGGACCCCCGTGGACTACCGTGATCCCCAGGGGTCCACAGACGCGGGTCGGGCCATCCCGTATAGGAGCTGGTAGATCTGCTATTTTCGGTGGGCAGGTGACAGCTCTGGAACGCAGGGTCGCCTGGGGACGGCGAAGGGCTCCACGGAACCGGACCGGCAAGGTGCACGCGGTGGCCTGGCACACGTGCACACGTGCCAGGCCACCGCGCAGGGCGCAGGGCGGACCGGCAAGGTGCACGCGGTGGGCGTAGGGCAGCGCAGGGCACCGCGCAGGGCACCGCGCAGGGCACCGCGCACCGGGCATATAACAAAGTCAACCTATTACGTCGCAAACGGGTAGATATAGCCGCGACGAGTCACGTTCTGTCGCGACGAGTCCAGCTCACGCCACAACGGGTAGATATAGCCGTGACGAGTCCCGTTATGTCGCGACGGAAAATAATAGTCAACCTATTACGTCGCAAACGGGTAGATATAGCCGCGACGAGTCCGTTCTGCCGGGACGAATTGATATTTACGCCAGGACGTACTCGAATATACGTTGCGACGGAAAAATATACGTCGCGACGTACGTCGTCCGTCGTGAAGGGATTTCGCTGTCTCTCTCCCTTTCTTTGATTGTCAAGTTGTTTGAAGAATATAAAGGCTTCTGTGCGTGTTTTTTTTTTCAGTAGAGGGGGTGTGAATGTCTTGATGTGTCGGCCCTAACAATGCGTGGGAGATAGACATCCGATTCAAACCGTTCACACAGCTGCAACGTTAAATGGACTATACAATAAAAAAGTATACTTGATGATCGGCAAATACAAACCAGCATGCTACTTTCACCAAGATTCAAATCTAAGCAAAACAAAACGAAAACAAACAAAACAAAATTAATTGAACAATGAAACATGCAAAGAAAATAACTAAACGGAACCAAATGGACCCGTTAGGGGGGGTATTACTTTGGCTTAATCATTGGAATGTTCAAATCTGGTTTCTATCAGTATGATAGGATAGGATAGTAGGATAATTTTGAGCTACGGAAAACATTTCATACAAAATATTTTTTATAAATACAGCCGAACACACACACGCACGCACACACACACACACACACACACACACACGCACGCACCCTCACACGCATGCACGCACACACAGTTGCGCACACAGTTGCGCACACATACTTACCTGCCATGGAAACAGCTGCAATGAGCCGCCTCCCACGTCTCCTTTTTGTTCTATTTACAGCTCAAATGGCAGAATCCATCCCCCCGGGCATACAGGCCCATATGGCCTCCAGTACACTCTGAACATATGATCACTTTCCAACGGCAGCCATGTTATTAGTATTACACAACTGTCTGTTACTTAACTGCATGGAAACAAATCAAATAAGGATACGGAGCCTCGAGGAACCGGATTAAGCATTGGGGAACATTTGGAACTGTTTCCGGAACCGGTTGTATGACACTGGTATATGTGGACTTCACCTGTGCTATTCAATTACAATACTGGTAGATCTCACATATCCCCATTGAAGGATCACCATAACTTAAACCAGAGTTTACCTGTAAGGTTCTATTTGGAACCTCTATTTTGCTTTATTTTTTCTAAGACCAAGTTCATAATGAGGCTGTATTTAAGTTCATTTGTTGTTAAAACATTATTTCATTTATTACTGAATTCATTCGTGTGAAGTTATGGTAATAATATATTTTGAGGAGTCAATGTCACATTCTGTGCCTCCTTTGGTCTGGTCTGTGCATGTGAAATTAGTGTGAAATGGGTTTACACAGGACTTTTGCATAAGCAATCAATTAAGCAAACAAGGTGCAGATGCTCTGTTTTATACTGGTCAGAAGAGACAGTCACTGTTTTGCCTTTAACTTCAGGTGCGGTAATCTCACAAACAAAAGGAATTCTGGCAACTCTTCGATGTCTCCCTTTTGACTGATACCTGTCCATTCAAACTCTAGATGGGCCTGCCCCAAAGTTATTATTAGCACAGCCACGGAGTTCTCAACAGGCCAGAAGATTAAGGTCCGGCCGTACCTGTGCCCTAACTGGGCCCTAACTGGGCTGGCAATAAAGTGCACTGTGCTCATATAGTGAGTTAAAATTAGCAAGCAAACATTTCGGTCTTGGGTCCTTCGTGCTATATAAGGGCGAATCACAGTCAAACAAGTCACTCTTATAGAGCTCCAAATCAGCTTAGCTTGCAGGTGTTGGGAATTACTACTTAATGTCATCACCATGGCAATGGTGTGGCGTGGGCATTCCAGAAAGCTACATCTAACTGGTAATCATGAAGTACATTTCACATAAACTTGTTAACTTGTTGTTTTACAACCACCTTAGAAAGACTTTTTCATAAAAGTATACATGTGCTGTGCATGGTGTTAACATGGTCTATATTTTATGTTCTATATCGTATTCATGTGGATTTGAAGGGATTTGAAGACAACAAGCCGGATGAGGAACCGGAATCGCTACAATCCTAAAGGATGCAACTGACCAGATGTTTCCCATCGTTGCACGTGGAAATATAGACGACCTATACGTGCACGGCACTGGTGCACAACTATCAGGTTTATGTTTATGTCTGTCTTTGTCAGCTTAGTGGCTTTGTGGTTAGTACGTCCGCCCGGAGATGATTGGGAGGTCATGGCGTTCAATCTCTGGTCAAAGTCATACTAAAGAGCATAATGATGCCTCCATCTCTGCGTGGACCTCGGCAGCATCAAGGGTTGGATTTGGATAAGTCCCTGCAACATACTAGCGTTGTGTCCAAAGGGTGAACTTGCACATCATGTGACATACACTATAGTGTCATGTCCAGGCCAGGGGTGTACTTGTACATTAAGCTGCCTCACAGCAAGGAAACAGGAGATAAGCTCTGGACCTATTGGCCAATTTAATGAGTGTTTCACACCGTCAGAGAGAGAGAGAGAGAGAGAGAGAGAGAGAGAGAGAGAGAGAGCAGTGTTCCTCTCGTTAAAGTACCTTCCTCTGAGGAGGCGCAGTATCTCACATCTGTGCATTGTTATTTGTATTATTATATTTTCTTTCCCCCACTCCTGATATCAGACACTCCTGCAGATTTCCCAAGCGGGGTGCTGAAGCCGTTTCCACGCCACTTCCTCCATCTTGCCGCTAATCAACAAAGTTAATTTGCTTCCCCTGTTTTTTTTTATTTTATGAATCTTGAGAGTTGATACTATTTCTCCAGCAAACTCCATCAGCAGTGCAGGAAAGTACACATACTCAAGTACTGTACCCGTATTTCTTATTTATTTACTTGAGTATTTCCAATTTTCTGTACTTTTACTTACAGACACAAATGTTTTAATTTTTACTCCAGTACAATTATTTGAAAACCTTAGTTAGCTTGTTACTTTAAATTACTGTATTCCAATCTATGATTCCAATACATGCATTCACCATTCAAGCCCTATAAGCTCTTTGAACACAGTACAAGCACTCAATGTGACGCGTGTGAAGCTCTTGAAAAACGTTGAAACATTTGAGTACATTAATTTGGTACTGTAAGTACGTGCTATTTCGATAGTACTGTTATAGTCAAATTTCAATGCAAGACATTTTACTTGTAAGTTACAGTATAGCTTTATATTGTGGTGTTGCCATGAAAACAGAGTACAGTACCTCTTCCACCACTGTTCATCAGATTCCACAGCAGCAGCTTATTACAGGACTTCTCTCTTATCGGTCATGTTTCCTCTCCAGTGTAGCGTCGCCGTGCTTTACAAATGGGACTTATATCTGTCTCAGAGCTGATTGGGGGAGGGAGGGTGAAATTACTGCGATTACATCTGACCCATATGCTGCGGCAGCACAACGTCTCCAAAACGTTGGGTCGCGGCCCAATGTGGGTCGCCGACCCATTTTATTCATGCATTCGTGAGGAAATCCTGCGTTGTCATTGTTGTTTTTGTTGTTTGTCATTATTTCGAAAACCATTTCAACCAAAAACCCATCAAAAGATATTTCAAAATATTTCCAGAAATTAAAAAGAAATAAATTAATAACGTATTTAAAATGAATAGAAAAGAAAAAAATGAAGAGATTGTCATGAAGTAAAATTAATTAACACATTTTCAGAAACTAGCAACCAAATTCGCCCTGGCACCCAAACTAGTTTAGAATCCTTGCACTTTTAGCACCCAGAGTGTATATATGCACATTGTGTGCAGGAGTTTACGCTTGTGCACTAAGGACCTGGTGCATTCACAAGGATAGAAATGCGAGGGACATTTTGGAAAGGGAGGACACATTTAGGGTATAGCAGAGTGGCTCAGAGCCTCAGCCTGTTTAAAGTCTCAAAAGTCTAAAAACTCCTCTGGTCTAGTGTTTAAGATATTGGACTTTCACACGGGAGACCTGGGTTCGACTCCCGGGCGTTACAATGGTGCCGCGGCCTGGATGGGGTTTCTCCGTGGGAGGAGGTCAAAGGGGTGGTGAGTGCTGCAGAGAGCCTCAGCCTGATATGGCTTCAAAAGTCTATCCCTGGTCCATGGGGAGATCCCTTTAGTCTAGTGGTTACCAAACCCAAGTTTGAATCCCAGGTTTTAATTATATTACTGTCTACAGTTTTGGCCTACTGTATATCGGGCCAGGTGCCAGAGATTAGCTGTTATTCACAGACAGACACATGGGCAGACACAAATACAGAGTTACTATAGCCATTGGTCAATAACACAACATGAGAGAGATGAAGCAATACAAGATACATTCATGTAAGCTACACATGCATTAGAAATAAACCCTATGTGCCCGTTATAGATCAGTGGCTACTATATACAGTAGCTATACCTTTAAAGAAATATTTTGGGGCATTGGTGAATTAAAGCTTGGTGATATCAGCCTCTTTCTCTCTCTCTCTCTCTCTCTCTCTCTCTCTCTCTCTCTCTCTCTCTCTCTCTCTCTCTCTCTCTCTCTCTCTCTCTCTCTCTCTCTCTCTCTCATCTCTCGCTCTCTCTCATGGTTTTTCATGTATTGTCTCCCTCCTTCCATGGCTCCCTAAGCTACTTTCTCTTTCACTCGCAAACACATCTTTTATGCTCACACACACACACACACACACACACACACACACACACACACACACACACACACACACACCCTCACTATGTCTCTCTGTCTCTCTCGGTCTTGCTTGCTGAATAATTGAAGAGCTCGCCGTCCCAGGCCAAGGTTTAGCGCTATCGCGTAGCACGCGCTCTGACTGCCAATCATTTGATTCATCTCCAGAAAAACAAATAGGGAGACACCGTTGAATGCCAGCCAGCAAGACTCCAAAATACACTCCAGTTATTCTCATCTGCAGGCGATGCAACCCACAGTGAGGGCGAAATACACAACACGCAGATCAGCCCATCTAGTCGTGGGCTTAAAACAATGGAGCGCAGAGCAGAGTCATGACTAAATCCTGCTGCAATAATGGATATTTCAAGTTAAAAACGAATGTTTGCTGATTGTATGTGTGTGTGTGTGTGTGTGTGTGTGTGTGTGCGTGTGTGTGTGTGTGTGTGTGTGTGTGTGTGTGTGTGTGTGTGTGTGTGTGTGTGTGTGTGTGTGTGTGTGTGTGTGTGTGTGTGTGTGTGCGTGCGTAGGTGGACTGAATCAAAATGCACAGTATTACAGGATATTAAGTTGACCCCAGATTTATAAAAAAAAAAATATTGTGAGTTGTGAGTGGTACAAGCCTAAAGGCCCTTTCAGACATGGCAGCGAGTTACACAGGTGTTCTTTCCTGCGTGATCAGCGACAGGTCGGCTCATGCGTGCTGTGGGACGTGTATATCCCATTCTGACCTGAGATCAGATTCATACGAGGTTTCCGCCGGACACACACTGGTCTGATGAACCCATTCTGACCTGAGATCAGATTCTAAAAAAATGTCAGTCGTTCTTCGATTGTTCAAAAATAGCAGACCTACAGGCTCGTATCGCGCCACTCGGTGGCGCGATATGAGCTTGTAGATCTGCTATTTTTAAATAGCTAAAGCATGACGTGATGCTGACTCCAAAACCGAAAAGAAAGCTCACCACAATCCAGGTCTAGTCGCCCGTGGGCGTGTGCACAAAACGAGCATGCGTGCGACAATTTCACGGGATTAAAAAATTATAATAATAAAAAGAAAGTTTGCAAGCAGTTTGCAAGGACCTTTACTATCTAGTTACTATAGTATGTTCCCTCAACTCTGGTTTCTAAACCATATTCACTCAAACCTGCTTCCTCAAACTCATGTTAGCACAACCCTGTTCCCTGAACCCTATGTTCCCTCAGCACAATGTTCCTATAATATGCTCTAAAATGGTTGACATTCTCTTCATAAACATCTTTTTTTTTAAGATCTGTTCATTGACAATGCACATTTTATCATCAAATTACAGAATTACAGAAACAAGACAAACTGAAAAACAAAAACAAACAGCGACAGAAAAAACAACAACAGAAAAAAGATAAACTAAACTGGAAAAAGGGATCTTCATAAACATCTTGACTATATAGCTTTGAGCACAATCATACTTGTAAGTCGGTTAACCCATTCTGACCTGAGATCAGATTCATACGAGGTTTCCAGTGGGGACACACTGGTCTGATTAAGCCATTCTGACCTGAGATCAGATTCTAAAAATGTCAGTCGATTAAAAAAAAGAAAAAAAAATGTTTTTTTCAAAAATAGCAGACCTACAAGCTTGTAGCGCGCCACTCGGTGGCGCGCTACGAGCTTGTAGATCTGCTATTTTTCAATAGCTAAAGCATAACATGATGCTAACACCAAAATAGGTGCCCGTTCAGAATGGGTTAAAGTGTTGCCATCTACTGATATTCCAAGTGCTGTTCATACATGCCCAGGCTAATGTCTCCTTATCGGCAATGATCCCATTTCTCCTGAATAAATATGATATTGACCAAAGGTCTTGGAAATTCATCAAAAGCATTCCAGTGCTGTGGACTGTGATTGGGTTGTAGCTACAAACATGTTCAATTGGAAGGCGCCCTGATTACTGATGCGCACGCTATGATTAATTGAAGATGGTGGACGCTATTGTAAACAAGTGTAATGCTTTATGGTGTCGTCCACAGTTAACCCATTCTGACCGGGCACCCATTTTGGTGTTAGCATCATGTTATTCTTTATCTATTGAAAAATAGCAGATCTACAAGCTCATATCGCGCCATGCACCGAGTGGCGCGATACGAGCTTGTAGGTCTGCTATTTTTGAAAAATCGAAGAGCGACTGACTGATTTCTAGAATCTGATCTCAGGTCAGAATGGGTTCATCAGACCAGTGTGTGTCCGGCGGAAACCTCGTATGAATCTGATCTCAGGTCAGAATAGGTTAATACATCTTTCAATCAATCAATCAAACCTCATATGTCCCAAACTTTTCGTAACTCAAATAAAAAAAATTGCAAAACATAGCAGATTTTCAAGCTCAAAATGCATGGCTGTATTTTTGTGTGACGCTGCAGTATATGAAGAAGTAGCACATTAAGTTATGAAGAAAAAGGAAGAAATATAAAAATGATAAAATATGGAGTTTTTTTCCCCAACAGCAACAAAATGGAACCAAATGGAAAAACATATTTTACAGGGTTTACAGGGGTCATCATTGGGGGAAATTACCTAGAGGCAATGTATAGGACAGAGGGACGTGGAAATGCAATATTTTTCAAAGCCTTGTCTCGATATACAGTATGTCCATATTCCCCTAGGTACCCCCCCCCCCCCTCTCTCTCTCTTTCTCCCTACACAATTAGTCTAAAATGTATAGGGGGCTATATATATATATATATATATCCATGTGCACAATTCCCTCTCCGTTCAACCAAGCAAAGTGGGCCCACATGCATGGGCAGAGTATACAGCCCATGTGCTGTATACTCTGCTTATTAGCTCTAAAGCAGTGGCAATATAACCTCCCCAGTCTAAATCAACCGGCGCGTTATTGCTCTCCTGGGGAGGGGGGGGGGGGCTCTTGTATGGGGTCAAAGGTTACTGACGCCCCATATGCGGGGGGTGGTGGGGGGGGGGGGGGGTGGTGGTGGTGGGGGGGCTGCCATTGTGAAGAGAGAAACACATGTGAGGGAGTGGTGTGCGGGGTGGTACACCTGCTGCATACATGCACATGGAGTAGATGGAGATGGCGGGGGCGGCGCATATAATGTAGGCTATAGTATGCTGCTGACAATTGTGTCGTAGATATGCCTGGATTATGATATTATTGTGTGTTATTGTTTCGCTGTAGCCACCTGGTGACAATCAGGTGACAGATGGAGTCAGTATACGGGGAAATCAGTACCATGGACAGCACGTGTGTGTGTGTGTGTGTGTGTGTGTGTGTGTGTGTGTGTTTGTGTGTGTGTGCGTGTGCGCGTGCGTGTGTGCATGTGCATGTGCATGTGCATGTGCATGTGCATGTGCATGTGCATGTGCATGTGCATGTGCATGTGCATGTGCATGTGCATGTGCATGTGCATGTGCATGTGCATGTGTGTGCATGTGCGTGTGCTGTGCACCATAACCCGATAATACTGTATAGGTTATTGAAGCGGAGCGGAAACATATACACACACACACAAGACACAACACAGCATTATATTGTACTCCAAACAATTGCATTCCGATGTAGTCTCTGTTTATTCAAACCACTATGACACACAAAAATAAATGAAAGTAAATGGTAGGTACTGTAGTGTGTAGATGATAGCGTAGTGGTGTTAAAAACAGGATCACCCCTCATCTTGACCCCGATTCTTCAACGGAACCAAAATGGTTTCCGTAAGAAAAGATCCACCCTTCCACAGATTCTGGCAATAAGGCGAATCATTGAGGAACTCAAGGTCTCAAAAAGGAGAGGCACCGTCATATCTGTAGACTTCTCAGAGGCTTTTGACAGTGTGAACAGTGCAGCCAAGATGCACATCCTCCATACATTTTTTTTTAAACATATGTTATTGATTTTTCTTTACAACATAGTATTTTCAAAGCAATTATTCACATATATTTTCCCCCCACAACCACATGGATGGCAGCACAAATACAAACACAATCTTCAAAGAAACATCAGGAAATGTCCATAAATACAAAGCAACAAAAAAAAAAAGAAAAACCATCAAAAAGCCAACCAGTTTTGTTCAGAGCCACGATAGCCCAACAAAACAATTCCTGACCACAGCCTGTCTCCAAGGTGACACGCTTGCACCTTTCCTGTTTGTTATTGTAGCTATAGTGGACTATATGCTCAACGGCAATCAGAGGCTTGGTTGGAAGAAGATCTGGTCGTCAGTGCGAGAAATAACTGACTGACCTCGACTATGCGGATGACCACAGATCTGCTCAGACTCATCTCATTCGAAAAAGCCTCTGCCAAAGTAGGATTCAAGTTAAATTCCAAGAAAACTGAATGCATGCATGAACGAGGACCCTATAGCCACCCAAGTAGAAGTCGAGGATATATTGGTTCATATGTGGCTGACAGCGGAAATGACTTTCTTGCCAGAAAGGGACAAGCCTGGAACGCCCGCAACAAACTCAGTCCGACGTTTCAACATCCTGCTATATGGTGCTGAGACATGGACTGTGAAGAAGGACCTATACACAACTGGCTTGATGGCACATGCAAGACTCCTCATGTGTGTTAAAAACATCTCCTGGAAAACTCATCCGAACCAAAGCTCTATGGTGAACTGCCGCCAATAACAACAACCGTAGTACGTAGCACCGTAACAGAGCAAAGTATCAAGTAATAATCGTCCAGAGGAACCAGGCCACATACTTATCCTGACGCAATCTCCAGGGACACAGGACTGACATTCCAAGATCTGGGAGCAGCAATGGCTGACAGGACCCGATGGAAAGATGTGCAGGCATCTATAGGATCTCAAGGACAGTTCATGGATGATGATGAGCCAATTCCCCCCCCCTTTTTCTCCCCAATTTAGTCATAATTCCAATTGATTACTCCCCCCCACACGTTTCTGTGTTGTCACTGCTGTTGTATCCTCCCAACACACCTGCCAGTGAGAAGTACACACAATGACCAATATCACCCTCCACGGTAAATTGACTCAAAACCTATAACAATGTGCCACTTGTTACAACGAGGGCGCTCCACGGAACACAAATTGGAATTGGATTTCCGTGCGTTGTCCAGAGGCTGTATTCATTCTCCCATAATGGTCTTAATGCAAAGGGTTCGATGCCACCGTTTCCTCCAATTGTTTCATTAGAGGGGATCCCTTGGATGGAAAACCTGAACCCCCTCCCTCTCTCTCTTGCGCTTGTTCTCAGAGGGAGTTTGTTTCCACAATAATGGTCTGGCTGACTACAAATGGCAGCTGCAAAAATAAACGTTTGAAACAATTTTCAAAAGCCATTAGCGTGTGTGCGTGCGTGCGTGTGTGCGTTACGCCGGCAGAATAAGAAGAAGAGGTTATTATTATGTTGACCACTTAAACCCCAGCATCCGTATACTGAGGGGAAAGCTTTTTGCAGAAAATAGCAGAAAACAGAAGATACACTAGTATGGATCCCTGAGGGACTCCGGTCAACCGTGCATAGGGTTTAAGTGGTTAAGTAAACAACGTGGAGCAGCGAGTTTAACGTCCATAACTACTCCCCTGGACACAGTTCCACACACTGTGTCCGCATGTCCCTCCACAAGTCTGTCTGCGCTGCTGGGGATTTCTAAACTGCCTTATTAAGCAATCCTACGGCTTCATTTTAGTGAATAGTTCAGTGTGTGCGTGCGTGTGTGTGTGTGTGTGTGTGTGTGTGTGTGTGTACGCCCGCGCAAAGAAGAATTGGGAGCTTCTTGGCCTCAAAGTGAGCACATGTGCAGCAAAGTCCTAACATCTGGAGCTTGTGTTCGCTACCCCCCCCCCCCCCCCCCCCCCCCCAATGCTCCCACTGCTCCCATGCAGTGAGGATGAGCGCACTGCAAACTATTTAAAATGAAATACCATAACAGGGAGATAAGAGAGAGAGGGTGTGACAGAAAGAGATAAGGGTGTGTGTGTGTGAGCGTGTTTGTGTGAACGTGTGTGTGTGTGTGTGTGTGTGTGTGTGTGTGTGTGTGTGTGTGTGTGTGTGTGTGTGTGTGTGTGTGTGTGTGTGTGTGTGTGTGTGGCCCGGAGGGCTCTACCATGTCGTATAGCCTATAGTACTGATCTATGGCAACCCACAAACACAAGATCACATTCATTGTTGTATCAGGGGCTCCCTCCCTCTTTTTTATTCCATTTGTTCATTCACTCCGTCCTGTTTGTTTTTCCGTTTGTTTGTTATTTTCATCATGCAAACTGTACATACTGTAGAAGGTCTTTCTTGCACGCACGGACGCACGCACGCACGCACGCACGCAGCGCAGCGCAGCGCAGCGCAGCGCAGCACAGCATCCAGTTTCCACGGCCAGCCTCTCACCCTGGCTGCTCCATAGCGGTCATGGAGTCAAGCAGCCCTGGCTCTGGGACAGAGGGCGCTTGGCCCCCCGGACCCCCAGCTTACACCCTTTAAGCCCCCTCACCCAAAACAGATGTCAGGGTCCAGACCCCGGGAGCTCTCTCTCACTTATGCATGCACACAAGCACGCACACACGCACGCACGCACGCACGCACGCATGCACGCACGCACGCACGCACGCACGCACACACACACACACACACACACACACACACACGAACACACACACTATTCTTAAACATAGTCAAATGTTATTTAGTTAGTTTAGACATGTGAAACTTGTCCTATACGGTCTCTCCCATAACGGTCTTCCTCTCAGCTTTCCTCTGTCTCTCCACAGATCTTTAACCTAAATCCAATTTTCTTGACGCAAAAAAGTCACACAATACCCGTATCTCCCCACAAAACATGTATTGTATTTCCGCGTCACTGCCTCCCTTTTAGCTCATTTACTTCAGTAGGCCTACTTCAGTACTTCAGTGTCATTTAATTACCAGTACTTAAACCCCAGCATCCTCATTGTTGTGAGCTTGTCGATCGGCTATTTTCAGCTGTAGACTTCCCAGCAATAGCAGAGAACAGAAAATACACTATAGTAGAAAGCCCTGAGGGATCTCCGCTCAACCATAATGGGGTTTAAGTGGTTAAAGGGTTGAAAGTATAACGTATGGATCGATCACGGCGGGGATGTGCTGTCACGTGGTCATGTTGAGCATGACGGATGATGTGGAACTGGACCAGCTCTGAACATCTGGCCTTGAACCTGCCTTATAGACCTGAGGACCATTCTACAGAATGTCTTCTGAATCAGTTTTTTTTTTCTGAAAATGTTTCTATGTCAGTGGTTAAGAAAGAGGAGACCCGCACACCGTTTTAAAGGTATATTCAGTGATTTCACTTAATTCAAATATCACTTATTTTTTTGTTTTGTTGTGATAATCCTCCCTACTAATAGAGTGTGCTGGCCATATAAGGAGTTCCTCCCTGTCCCCAGTTAACCCCCATGGGGGTCAAAAAACCTTAGGTTTCGTTTTTGACTCTCTATCCTGATTGGACGAAAGGCTGGGTCCCACAGCCAAAAACGAAACCTGAGGTTTTTTGAGTGAAATCACTGAATATACCTTTAAAAGCTCCCAAAACAATTTATTGACAACAGGGCGGAAAACAATACAGCGTTTGGGCCTCAGGGGCCTTCGTCGGGTATACTGAAACAGCACGTCTAAGTGCGCGTATAACTGGCATTATATTATATAGGACAAGGTCAAGTGCTGTCGCTCACCTCAGTTTGTGAGTGGAGCGACCTGGGACTCGCTCGCTATGTCAGTGGTTCTCAAATATGTTCATGTCAAGGACCCCCAAATATATGTGTATATGACTGCCGACCCACATCTGAAAATATGTTGTTCCATGGGGAATCCCTCAAAATGTTCGCTCTGAAAGCATATATATATATTCAGAGATTTGCGTCACATTTTCAAGATTTTTCAAAAATGGCAGAAAATAATGGTAAAAAACACCAAAAGGGGTTCCCATTCTGACCTGACATCAGATTCATACGAGGTTTCCACTGGACACACGCTGGTCTGACGAACCCATTCTGACCTGAGATCAGATTCTAAAAATGTCAGTCGTTCTTCGATTTCTTTCAAAAATAGCAGACCTACAAGCTCGTATCGCGCCACTCGCTTGTAGATCTGCTATTTTTCAATAGCTAAAGCATAACATGATGCCAACACCAAAATGGGTGCCCGCTCAGAATGGGTTAAAATCTTTCAGCCGAAACATCAACCAATTCCGAGTTGGGAGTGAGACCGGCATTTCTTTTATTTCAGATACTTGCTCAAGGACACTGCGACACTAACTCTGGACCCCGGGTTTGAACTAGGAACCTTGCGGTTGCCGTCCGGTTACTCTACCCCTGAGCCACTGCTGCTGCAGAGAGTAAAAATGTGCTGTACCGGTTAAATGATTCTGGGCATCGATCGCTGCTGGAATTCATAGACAGTGAATCAAGTATCCTTTAATTATTTGATTGGATTCTGGATTCGTTTTGACAAATTTCCACAAATGGGTGAAAAGTAACAGCTGTGAGGCTGAAAAGTGCCCAAATGGCAATGTTTTCCATATGGACACGCACGCTCACGCGCGCACGTCCACATTCTACGCTCAATAGAGCGAACAGACTCATTTTTTAAAAGGTTTTCCTTTGTTGCATTAACAGTGTGTACATGAAAACGTTGTGCACACGCGCACGCACACACACGCGCACACACAAACACACACACACACACACACACACACACACACACACACACACACACACACACACACACACACACACACACACACACACACAGTACCGTACTCCAGTTTGTTATAGAAACCTTCTTAACTGGCCATCACATAACCAAAACATCTACATGAGGATAAAAGAGAGCGAGAGGGTTTGAAGCAGTGGGCTGGAAGTGATTATACTTTGGACAAGTGTTACTGTGCTCTCTCTGTCTCTCTGTCTCTCTCTCCCTCTCTCTCTCTCTCTCTCTCTCTCTCTCTCTCTCCCTCTCTCTCTCTCTCTCTCTCTCTCTCTCCCTCTCTCTCTCTGTAACATAACAGAGGTCACATTCTCTTGGCTCAAAGCTCATTCCTTCGAGATGTTTCTCTTTGTTTTCCGCCGGCCACAACTGAAGATGTCCCTGTGATCCACAGCAAAGCAGAACCTGTATAATGGTACAGTATAAAGCCCTGCTTTAAGTCTATGCGTATATAGACCATCACGGGTCTGTAAGCACATTCTTTTAATAACAGGACCACAAGCTCCGTCTTGTGGGGGAAAATATAGCCAGGGTGGATCGGCTATTTATGTTGAGACATAACATTTGTGTACTGTTAAAGTCTTTGCATAATGAATAAGATACGAAAATGTGCAGACGAATATTCTACTTTAAAACTATTCATATTGATGCTTAATTTCATACAGGTTGATGCATGATGCCTTTATTTGCTGTGAAAAATCAACATTGTTCTGAATACAGAACTTCATATTCACGTTATGTGGTTGTACTCAAGAAACAAAGTTTGTACAAAGAGTACAGTAAAGAAGACGTTAACCCATTCTGACCTGAGATCAGATTCATAACACAGCAAAAAGTCTGGTGTTGAATTGACTCTCACAGAGTCCATTTCAACTCTTTTTCAGACTCTATATATGTCCACACTGTCTAGAGTTAAATTAACACTTTGGAAATAGTTCAACATTTAACACTAGCCCAAGAGTTCCTTCTTTAACTCTTTATCAGAGTTAAAGTGTTTTGACAAATAACACTGTGCTGAGTTAAAGGTTTACTCTATATCAGAGTTGGATAACACTGCTCTGAGTTAAAGGTTTACTCTGTACCAGAGTTAGATAACACTGCTCTGAGTTAAAGGTTTACTCTGTACCAGAGTTAGATAACACTGCTCTGAGTTAAATGTTTACTCTGTACCAGAGTTAGATAACACTGCTCTGAGTTAAAGGTTTACTCTGTACCAGAGTTAGATAACACTGCTCTGAGTTAAAGGTTTACTCTGTACCAGAGTTAATGAATTGACTCTCATAGAGTCAATTTCAACTCATTTTCAGACTCTATATATGTCCACACTGTCTAGAGTTAAATTAACACTTTGGAAATAGTTCAACATTTAACACTAGCCCAAGAGTTCCTTCTTCTTGAAGTAATTAGACAAATAACACTTTAAATCAGTTTAAAACATTTATTAATTGTCATTCATTCCAACATTATAAACACTATTTAAGCACTTGAAGCATCACTTTATGATCTATTATCCTTCTATTAGGACAACTGGCCCATTTACAGCATACTGTTGTGTATGAGGTCTGAAGCTAAACACAAGATTATAAAAATAAAATATATAACAAAATCACTGGCTAAAATGCATGATATGGCCCTTGTGCATCACGGGGAAACCTCCTTTTTTCCCTCAGTGGTGAGAATGGGGTTAACAATGAAAATCTATGGTTTCTTGGGTTGAACTTGAGTGTCGAGTAGACAACTGGACATTTATTGTTTGTCATGCAAGCTATTTACAGAGAAGTTTTGATGAGCATCATGCATTCAGAGTATCAAGAAGTGAGGCAAGGTGTATAATGAAACTGTCTGAGCTGAAATGTTCTACACCGTTTGATGTTCGGGTACAGTGTTTCAGATGAAGGTTTGTATATATATATATAACTTCATTCGTAATGTTTGAATGATGCTCAAACTTCTCTGTAAATAGCTTGACAAAAATAAATGTGGTCTTTTCTCAACACTATGAACAATGTAAAAACCTGCATGTCAGCCTGGCTGAGAATAACTTTACCCACTTTACTTCAATTCAAAGAATGCCATTATGGTCTGGTTCAGCAGCAGGGCTCTCAGTTCCACAACTCTGGGTGTCTCTCATTTTCCCATCATCGTCTTCAGGAATGTGTAGAAGATCACAAATACAGCATAGTAAGACTCAGTATAAAATAGCCTGTATCCTGCATCCTAGACTCACTAAATTGAGAAAGGATGCAATCATGTCACCCTCCAGGGGTCCTGGGATGCAATACTGTACTCTGTAGTCATTGAAGTCGGACACATGACATGTCCCTGGGAAAAAGACCACCCCGAGGCCCCGGCACCCATTACATTGAAAAACTATTTAAATCACTGAAGACACATTAAACACAAAATGTGCTTTGAAAGTTCAAATGTCCCGAGTGAACGGTTTGCCTGGCATGGGATGAGGTGCTGATCCATGACGATGTAGAAGCTGCCGATCTTGCTCTTCTGACGCCCAACAGCAAGGAGGTACTGCCGTGCATTCTCCTGGTTGCGTAGATGCTCTTCCAAACTGCAGCATAACTAGGGTTGAGATAAGGAAACATTAGACACGAGCTAAGGTGCAGATGTGAATATCTTGCCACTCTCTCTATAGTAGGCTACATCGCACTCTGCGAGTTGACATACTACCAATATGCTAGACAGTAGACACAGATGATAGTGTAACAGGGCTGTTATAAACCAAGAATGAAACACAGCAGTGAAGTCTAGGAAAAGCAGCATTTCTCAGAAGAGAAGAGGAGGAATTACTTTTACATGAATGAAAATCACATCCCTGAAGACTGACATTATTATTATTTTTAAATCTCCATAATATCATTACCTTAAAGACATCACAGGGATTGACCTTTGGAGACTTCGGGCCCCAAGGTGATGGTGGAAGAAGATGAAGCAGCATCATCATCAGGGAGGCCATTTCTGGGCCGTAGGCTAAGGACAGTCACAACAGAGAGAACCAGAGAATTAGTTGAGGAAGAGTTCATGCTTTCACATCACACCTAGCCGACAAGCAAGATTACACAAAATACCAAACCTATTTTATTTTCATGATTGAAGCGTAACTAAACATTGCTCTCAATAATGTTTTTGAAGACATTTGAAGCGAGAAATAGAAGATGCAGTACCCGAAAATGTATTTAATTTGATCACTCACTTCCTTGTTTCCGAGGCGACTCGTTGCGCTCTGCAGGGCCAACTTGGAATACTTTCATTACCGTAAGGCGTAAGCAAGGAAACACTTAGTTTTGTTGTCACTTTTGGGTCAATTTATTATTTTGTATTAAGTAGCTGTGTAATAAGCGGGATAATGTATGGCTAAGTGGTCATTGTTTCTAGATAAATCACCCCATCTGTGATTTTATCCATCAATAATGACCACCTATTCATACATTATCCCTTATATATCATTCACCCTAAAAATGGAATGTATCCTACCAGAGACTCCGCCGGTCATCAAATGATTGGCTTAGGAATGTGACAAAAACAAAACTAAATCTCCACTAATTCAAAGTTTTCATGGGGTGTGAACATCTGTGTATTTGAAAGAAAATAAGTCATTTTCCTCTTTCCTCTTCTTTTACCATTGAACTAATAGAGCCTGCCTGCTCAGGGGATCATTTAAATCTTGACCATCAGGTCAAACTTCACACACTGATGATAGAGCGTAACAGGGCTGTTATAAAACAAGAATGAAACACAGCAGTGAAGTCTAGGAAAAGCAGCATTTCTCAGAAGAGAAGAGGAGGAATTACTTTTACATGAATGAAAATCACATCCCTGAAGACTGACATTATTATTATTTTTAAATCTCCATAATATCATTACCTTAAAGACATCACAGGGATTGACCTTTGGAGACTTCGGGCCCCAAGGTGATGGTGGAAGAAGATGAAGCAGCATCATCATCAGGGAGGCCATTTCTGGGCCGTAGGCTAAGGACAGTCACAACAGAGAGAACCAGAGAATTAGTTGAGGAAGAGTTCATGCTTTCACATCACACCTAGCCGACAAGCAAGATTACACAAAATACCAAACCTATTTTATTTTTATGATTGAATCGCATGGTAAATGGTGCATTTATATAGCGCCTTTGTCCAAGGTGCTTTTATTACATTCACCCATTCACACACATTCATACACCGATTGCGGCGGAAGCCATGCAAGGCACCAACCAGCACATCGGGAGCAATTTGGGGTTCAGCGTCTTGCCCAAGGACACTTTGACATGTAGACAGGACACAGGAGGAGCCGGGATTCGAACCGCCGACCCATGGATCATTGAGCCACAGTCGCCACAATGGGCCATAACATTTTGGAGCCGTTCCGACGGGTCAACACATCTAGCCAAATCAATCATATAGTGATGGAATCTGTAACTGCAATTATTGCAAATAAGTTAAAAGAATACAACTCACTTGATGCAGCATCAGGATCACTTCCTGGGAGACCTGTGTTGCTGTGGGCATCATAGAAGTGTTCCTGAAAATGAATAATTACGTGGCTCATAAGAAATCTCAGAACTTAAACTGTCAATGTCATGCACACAGCTTTATGTTACATCATGCAAGGAGGACATGATAGTGTCATGCAAATTACTATTATAGCCTGTATGTGGTCCAGCTAAAATAAACCTAGAACATGTTCCCTTACAAAACCCATCCCCAGGACTAGGAGTTCAAATTTGATGAGCCAAGCCCATGATATGCGTAACCGTAATGTTACCTTCCTTCATGGAACTGCAGAAAATCAAGCAGTCCTTCAACTTTATCCAATTTCACATACTTCTGCATTTGTCTGTACCTGGACCAGCATTTTTAATCAGACCTGCAATAAAATATATAGTAAATGAACACAACTACAAATGAAGCTTATAACTATATGCAGTATAGTAGGCTACCAAAAACTGCTTTTGTTTTCTCCCTTGTGAATTGCAAAACCGTCATGATGGTAAATCATCATGATAAAGTTGGAGACTACATTAGAAAAGTACCATAACAGTATCTTATCTTAAAGTAGCAACAACATCCTACCTTACACTACCACCAGAAGATCAGTCAGGGTCTAATTTTAATGTTCAGTGATTCTTCTACACAGAAGGCAACACAATGAGAATTCTAGAGTGAATAAGAATAATGTAATGTTCACTGTTTGTAGCCTTTACAGTTTACAGCATAAAGACAAACATTTTGTAAAACCTACAGGCCTACAGTCTCCTACATCTCTGTGGATGTTTCCTTGTAGCTACATGAATGCAGTCTGCAGCACACATTTGTAATTATTTCAATAAGTCTGCACTTACCATGAAATCATGTTAGAAGAACACACATTGAAGAAAATGTGACTTGTCCACCGTGCATGTCTGTTGCTGTTCTCTCTGTGTTCTGTGTAACTAACTGTTCTCTTCATCAATCAATTCAAACTGAAATGCAGGTGTGGGCAGGAGGAGCTTAATTACATCTCTGATGAGTTGGGTTAACACTTGTGTGAACACCATTTAAATCAGAAAATGTTGAAATTACACTTTGGGAGTGGAAATCAACTCTGGATATAATCAACTATTTAAAACAACTCCAAACACTTAACCATTACACCAGATAGTGTTAAAATTACACTTTTTGAGTGGAATTAACTCAAACTGAGTTGGGTAACAAATTTCAATTCTCCAATTTTTGCTATACTAAAACAACATTTGTTTAAGCTGATTTTATGAATATGCAGAAAATTCATGTCAATTGGTCAATGTGGAGAATCACCTCCAGGGTAACGTGGGCACTTTGACAACTGGGCCCAGCTTACAGTACAGTATTGTATCATACATTACAGTACAGTACAGAAAAGTAGAGTAGCATTTTCTGGAACCAATAGCTCCATATATTAAATCTGAAACTTCACTTAATCCATATTGAGAGTAAGCCGGATGTAATGGCAACGGGCCTGATCTTTTAGGACACTGATAAAGGTCAAAGGTCAGCAAAAAGACTGCAAAGCTGACCATTTTCTGGAACTAATCACTCCAGATATTTTTTTTAAATCTGAAACTTCACCCAATCCATATTGAGAGTAAGCCGGATTTAATGGCACTGGGCCTGATTTTTTAGGACACTTATAAAGGTCAAAGGTCAGCAAAAAGACTGCAAAGCGGGCAATCTTTCCCTCTCAATAACTCCACAACGATAAGGACTTGGGGTCTAATTTTGATATATGTTGTTCAGTTTTTCGAGACGATCAAGTGGATATCTTGTTTGTCCTGGTACGACACTTTTCAAAACTTCAGATCTTACGGATGGTGTTAGGTTGTACACCTATATGTACCTTCCGAAAGTGGAGGAAGCCAACTTAGGAGTGGCGTACCGGGACAACCAAGATATCCCCTTGTTCGTCTCAAAAAACTGAACAACATATCTCGAAATCGGAATCCAACTCTTAATCGTTTTCGAGTTATTAAGCGAGATAGCGAACCTGTAACCCTAATCAATTAAGAGAACCGTATGTCCGTGTGGGAGGAAACTTATATTGGTGTTTTCAGCGGAACGAGCTGATCAAGAATCTGGTCTCGGTTTTGCTCTACGACCTCGGCAACCCTAACCCTAACCCTAGCACGTTTTGGTGGCTGTGTTAGGGTTAGAGAACAGTAAGTCCGTGTGTGAGGAGAGTTGTATTGACGCGTTCAGGGCGACGCGCTGATCAATAATCTGGTGTTTGATTTGGTTTTCGACCCTTACTTTTCCCTGTAGATACATATTTATGATTATCTCTAAGACGATTTGACAAAACTTTACAATTCTGACATATGTCAGTCTACCCACCGATACGAATCGGTCGGTACCAGGCCCGAACCGGTGGCATGCACGGTTTGTGCGTGATCTTAAAAAAGCAAATATTAAAAATAAATATAGAGCAGGCTTCGATTTGAGGCCTTCTGCATCAAGTGAGACCCCCCTCCCCCCAACAAGAAAAAAAGAAAAGAAATTTAAATCAGAAAATGTTGAAATTACACTTTGGGAGTGGAAATCAACTCTGGATTTAATCAACTATTTAAAACAACTCCAAACACTTAACCATTACACCAGATAGTGTTAAAACTACACTTTTGGGGTGAAATTAACTCTAGGCTGAGTTTGGTAACACTGGCGTGATCAACTCTTTCAAATGACTCCAACACTGAACCCAATTTAAATCTGAAGGTGTTAAAATGACACTTTGGGAGTTGAAATCAACTCTGCAATGTTTAACCCTGGAATTTTAACTCTCCAATTTTTGCTGTGACGAAGGTTTCCACTGGACACACACTGGTCTGATTAACCCATTCTGACCTGAGATCAGATTCTAAAAATGTCAGTCGTTCTTCGATTTTTCAAAAATAGCAGACCTACAAGCTCGTAGCGCGCCACTCGGTGGCGCTATATGAGCTTGTAGATCTGCTATTTTTCAATAGCTAAAGCATAACATGATGCTGACACCAAAATGGGTTCCCGTTCAGAATGGGTTAAATTTGAAAATGAGCAATTTGCAATGAACACAGAGACTGCCAAGAACGTCTATAGACGTCTTTTCAGATTTTTGCGGCCGCCCTAGTAACTCTGAGGACCCCCTAAGGGTCCCGGACCCCCCTGTTGAAGACCCACATATATGCTGTAATGGATGCGGGTCCATTTGTAAACGAAAGGCGGAATAAACCTATAACATTTCCCATACAGTAAGTGGTAATGTGGATGGGAATGTATGCATGCACGCCGTGCATATTAATTATGGCCACTCTCTCTCTCGCGTGTACCCTTGTACCTCCATTATCCATCTGCATGAACACCCTCTCCTGTCACCCTCCCTAATGGATGTCCCCATTTCTCTCTCTCTCTCTCTCTCTCTCTCTCTCAATCTCTCTCGCCTTAGCACCCTTTCCCCCTGGGGCGCACACGCACGCACATACACCCACGCACACGTTGTACATTTCATAAAATATTAACGAGATACAGCATCTATTAACACCGCCTGTCCTGTTGAAATATGGCCGACGGATTTATAGCACCATGACCAGTGTCTCTCTCTCTCTCCCTCCCTCTCTCTCTCGCTCGCTCGGTTTCTCATTTCTCTATTTTTTTCCCAGCAGCCCCCCTGGGACCCCCTCACCCCCACCCGCCCTCACCCTCTTCCAGCTGTTTAAAGTGGAGGAACACACGCACACACGCACACACGCACGCACGCACACACACACACACACACACACACACACACACGCACACACGCACGCACGCACGCACACACACACACACACACACACACACACACACACACACACACACACACACACACACACACACACACACACACACACACACACCAACACCACCACCACTACCACTACCACCACCACTCAAATGTCTTCATCCGCATTCTGGGCTAATATGCTAATAGCTAACGAGGGCTGTGCGGGCCCCTTGGGTAATAATGGAAAAACGTGACCGTGTGGCTTAATGGCGGAGACATTCTTCCTGGAAGGTCAGTGCCAGCTAGCTAGCTCCCTGGGAGGAAGAAGAGCATTCCACAACACAAATAAATGAGAAGAAAAGAGGAAATGAACAATTGAGTTTGGAAACAGACTGAAAGCAGTTCTTAATAGTTTCCTTGGTTCAATTGTTTCATGGGTCAAAGTTCTGTAGAGTAGACCACTCTTTGTAGGTTTGCGGATGCATTTTGATGGGTCGCAATGTAAATGAATGAAATAAAACAGTTCCGTGCACGTTTTGGTTTCGTCTACACGATTCCTTCTTTTTCTCATGGGCTTGTCCCGTTCATATCATACCACTGAGTTTGACAGAACTCGTCCCGTTCATAATATCATACCACTGAGTTTGACAGAATCATCGTTCCCTGCATGGCGCTCTATAACACAACAGAGACGCGAGCGAGTACCTTCTGTCAGCGAGCACCAGAGGAAAGCCCCCCCCAAACAAGACGGATGCGTGCTTTTGTGGATCTGACACGGAACAGCTATTTTCTCTTTGTACCTTTTTTCCCTTTTAAGGTCACGGCAGCAGGCCACGGCCCGGGCCTCGCTCCACATAAATTTGGCCCCCTGCTCGCTCCACCTCCCGCTCTCAGAGCCCCCGGGGTTCCCTGGCTAATACGCTATAGCTGGCAAAACCGTTCTTCTCTCGCTGGGCGTTTTGTGGGTTTGAGCGAGTGCAATTGATCATCAGCATCTGTGACAACTAGAAGGCAAGGTAGAAAGAGCAGAACTCTGGGCCCAAAATGGCTGCTATATAAATGACGGTGCCCTCTCCCTGGTGCCCTTATTGTCCTGGTCCTCGGATTTCCTACTGTCTGTCTCTCCTCCACTCTCTTCCTCATATTTTCATGTCATTGTGTCCCTTTTATAGATAATGTACACATTTCAGCACACTGGTGTCATTTATCCATTTAAACCCCAGCATTCTTATTGGTGCGAGATTGTCGATCGGGTAATTTCAGCTAAAGCCTTCCCCACAAAAACATGAATAGTAGAAAGCCTGAGGGAGTCGGCTCAACCATAATGGGTTTCAAGTGGTTTAGGGTTGAAAGTAAAGTATACACACAAAGCACAACGTTTCGCCCCGTGGCGCATTGTGAGCTTGTTGCAATTTTTCGGCCGCCACATTGTAAGACGGCCTAGGGTCACACATGCATCTAGAATAGGCTGTATCCCTGTTCATTTCTATGGGAGCAAAGGGGTCCCGTAGAAGGCGTTTGGTTGAGGTGAGTTGATGGATCGCATTCAACAGCTGGAGTTGAACATCGGTGAACTTTAAGCGGGTGTCAGCCAATTTGGAAGAGGCACTGTGGTCGACCCCATTTAGTTTTAATTCAGTGAGCTAACCACTCTAACGTATGTCATAGTTACTATACACACACACCATTGAATCACACACTTCCGCCACTGCCCACTATCTACAGGCCAACATGGTTAACTGGCGTGCTCAAGGTCAAGGTAAACTTTATTGTCCCCAAGGGAAATTTGTCTTGGGCTTTCACCCCAGCTACAGCCACACATAAAACATCAATGACAACAAAAATACATTACAGAGGAAGACACAAACATTACACAATTGCACAACATGATGTGGATAATCAGGCCTCACGTAGTTACCGCTGTTTCAGAGCCTCGTTCAGCATCTTAGTTGATGCTGATACAAACGATTTTTTTAATCTAATGTACTTCCACTTTGGTTCTTTGTATCTTCTCCCAGAGGGCAGAAGTACAAACTCGCCATGTAAAACATGGGTAACATCACTGACAATTTTTTGAGCCTGTTTTAATGTAGCCTGCTCATAAATTGACTGAAGAGAGGGGAGTTGTCTTACCCCTATGATCCTCCCTGCAGTCTGCACCAATCTGAACAATTTGGACCTCAGTTGCACTGAGAGGTTACCGAACCAAACTGTGATGCCAAACCCTGACCAGGCTTTCCAAGACTGCTCGATAGAACACTAACATAAATCTTTGGTCAACACACCATGAACCCTGAGACGTCGGAGGAAGTGCAGTCTTTGCTGTAGTTTACTACAGAGACTGTCAACATGTGTATTCCAAGTCATTAGAGTTGTCAATACAGATCCCCAGGTATTTATATGAGGAGACCTGTGAGATGGTCGAGTCATGGATGACCACAGGCCGTGTCAAGCGAGCGAGCGAGGGTTGATTGGCTATTTCCGGGCCACACTGGTGTACAGAGTGTGAATCAAGCATAACTCATCGTACATCACAGGGGAGAAAAAAACACCCCAGAGGACTTTACCTTTTAAGAAACCTTTGTAGGTCGCCTGAATGATGGCGGTACAGTTCGAGATCTGAGGGGAAGTTCCTTGTCAGATAAAGCCCCAGAGAAAGGTAAAGGTGCAGGAGAGGGAGAGAGCACTGTTGACCGGCAATTACAGGCAGATTGATTCCCTAGTCCGGGAGCCACCCACGTCCATATTCGTGGAGGCGAAACTCCAGCGCCAGCTGTGTGAGTAGCACCGGGGTTAATTAGTGGTGTGCGTTTGTGTGTGTGTGTGCGTGCGTGTGTGTGCGTGTGTGTGTGTGTGTGTGTGTGTGTGCGCATGTGTCAGCAGGCTGCATGTGCGTACAATGTACATGCGCTTGTGTGTGTGGCCCCGCTTTGTGCACTGTATGCTAATATGAAACTCTCTCTTCCGCCTCACTCCCCTCGCGATGGAGTGCGTACGCGGCCAGATGGATGGTAATTTGCGCACGTTATTAACCATTCCTTGGCACGCCCACGCCTCATGGATTTGCACACAGACACACATGAGGTCTTTACTGTCTTTGTGGGGACCATCGTCATCGTCGGGCGTAAACCTTGTGTCTCCGAGCTTATCATTTTTATGCTTTTTCTTCCGTAAATCAAAGTCCTATATAGCCATCATACAAGAGTGTCACTCAAAAGTATAGTGGAAATAACAGATCTGCCAGCTTGCAGGGCTATTTTCACAATTTAAACATGTTTTAAAAACCACCAGCCACAACAGCAATGTAGTACTTTTAGCTGAACCTGAAGAAAAGATGGCACACATACATGTAGTAACATTCCCAGAGTTCATACCTGCACGTCAAACTGCTGTCTTCACCCGGAGAGAGACGGAACTCAGAACCCCTACGAGCTTCGTAATTACAGGTGCGCACACGTTCATCACCCCCTCTCCCCCCCTCTCTCTCTCTCTCTCTCTCTCTCTCTCTCTCTCTCTCTCTCTCTCTCTCTCTCTCTCTCTCTCTCTCCCTCTCTTGAAACACTTTCACGTCGCCTTTCGGCAATTAAGGTACCAATTGTGCCTGTCATTAATCAGTGGGCCGGTATGTGGCGAGCTCCAATTCATATCTGTCAGAGGCAATGGGCAGAAACTAATAGGTCACCAATTACACACGCTGGAGGGCCTTGTAAGACGGCAGAGATGGTGGGTTTTAACAGGACACACACTGCGACGGAGGCACACGCACGCACACGCGCGCAACGCGCACACACACACGCAGGCAGGCAGGCACGCACGCACGCAGGTATGCGTTATTGCATGCATGGTTCTCAGTAAGCAGCTGAGGTTGTTCTTTTCATCCCTAAACCCTGTGTCTTTTCAAAGAATATGCGTGCAATGTGACGCACTGTGAACTTGTACATCAGCTATTTTCGCTGTTGGCCGTTCTTATTTATTGGTATTAGGTATGGGGGGGGGGGGGGGGGGGCACATGTTGAGACCCTGGGGCTCTATCCCATTACACCAGTGGTTTTCAACCCTTTTCATGTGTCCCATTATTTATTTGGCATTTGAGCCACGGACCACCATTTGATGTTTAAAAAAAAAAAAGAGATTTGTATTGTATTATTTTCTTGTTTTTACGTAAAGACATTAGACACAGACATCCCAGCCCCAATTCCAGACATCGATTCCTCCAAGTGTATATTTTTCCATAGATAGCCCGTTCAGAGCTCACTCAGAGCCGGAAACGAAATCAGAGTCCTGACACGTGCATGTGGTAATAACCCCATTTGAAGTCACAGTCGTCCGTCCTAAGCAGCCTGTATGACAGTGGCTCGTGAGCGGCCAATAGTCCCATCGAGGCGTCCCAGTGGGTCGGTGCAGGTGCAGATGGGGCCTTCCAGTCCTTGACCAACAGCCTCCTACCTGACATAATAGCAGTTTGTATCCATTCAGCTAAAGGAGCAACATGCCTCAATGTGGCAGGATCTCCCAGAATGAACAGACTGGGTGAGAAAGGCATTATTCTCTCCAGTCTGTATAGCAGTATAGCAGTCCATTAGTCCTGAATTTTGGGACAGCCCCAAAGCATGTGTAAAAGTGTACCGTCTCTGTCCTGACACCTCCAGCATTCAAGCCGACTCTAAACAATCTTGATGCATGGTGTCCAATATATTATATTTATAATGTTGAATTGAATCAAGCTTGTACGTAGTTCTGACATTTTCTTTCCATTCCTAAGAATTTTAACCCAATCACCATCTGATATTGTGTCTCAGTTGTAAGTACTGCCAGAAGTGATTATGTGGTATAGGCCAAATTCCGTTCTTAATTCTTCAAAAATAAATGTATACCTATACAAAGCTTGGGATTTTGCCAGATGCCAGCTGACCAATGGAGAAGGGGATTGAACTCAAACACGCGAGCTATTTTCCTCCAAACCCAGTAAATGTGAGACAAAAGCGGATGTGATAGGCTAATTGAGTCCAGTTTAGTAGTGAGTGTCACAGTGCGAGGCAGGAGAGTTAGGACCCAAACGCAGACAGTCAAGTCGAGACAGAGGAGCTCTAATGCAACCAGTTTATTACCAAAACTCAGGAACATACAGAACACTGCTGACTACAATAATGATCTGACAAAGAACTGAAAAAAGAGGGGAGTATAAATACACAGGGAAAACAGGGCACAGGTGAACATAACAAACAATCAACACTGGGATAGGCTGGGGAACTAACAGGACAAGGTGGAAGCACTAGGCTAATCATGGTGAGACAACACTGGCAACAAAAACAGAGGAAACCAAGAGACAAAACGTACTACAACATAACAGTACACACAAGTGCAAAGGAAACTCCAACTGGAACTAAGACACATAACAAAAAACATAGGAAAACAGTAAGGAAAAGCACTAACTAAGTAAAGAACGTGTCACGGACCGTGACAGTGAGACATTCAGTAAGCGTCAGAAGAGCACAAATTTGATGAGATTTGTCATCTCAAATGGACCCTATTTGGTTTCATTTTACGCTCTCAAGAGTTAAAGATCTATAAGGGTCCATTTGGTTTCCAACATCATTTAGCTGATGGGGACCACCTGGAACCCCCTCAAGGACCACTGGTGGTCCCCGGACCACTGGTTGAAAACCACTGCATTAGAGGACTGGAACAGAATATGAGAGCGGGAGCTTTCCAAGTCCTATAACAGCAGAGCTGCGGCTAAAACAGAACAAGATGTTTCACTTCGACCGGGAGGCCGAATGTCGTTTCAAAGGGAAAAAAGGGGGAAGAAAGCAGCTGATATTGGTCTCCCCTCTGGAGATGAAACCGCAGTGGTGGAAACTAACTAAGTACAGTCTCAGTCTCATCCTCTTATACCTCGGATTTGAACTTGGTTTCCTGCACGAGACTTTTTTTCGTTTTTACCATTTAGCTAAAAAACTGGGGATAAATTGAACCTTGACATTCAGGTCAAATTTCATGTCAGATCCTGTGTCTATAGGTGAGAGCAGGGAAACAAAACACCATTTCCAATAGTATACGTTATATTGCATTAACATACTGTATACACTACCATACAGAGTGGACAAAATTACATTTTATTCATACAATGTTGCTTCTGTACTACTTTTTCAATCAACACCACATTTTTTTTTAAACCCGTGGCAATGTAGCGCATTATTATGAGCATTGTAAATCAGCAATTTTCAGCAAATTCTTTTCAACAAAAAATCTGTGGAGGAACCTACAGTCTATGGGAGGAACACAGCACTGCTTGTCTTGGACCTGGAATCCCACGCCAAGTGGGTCAGGAGAACCGCGACCTCCTTCGGCGATGAAATTGAAAGGAAAAGAAATCCTATAAGAAAACCCTTAATGAATACAATATGTTTTTCCCTTTTCTTATTTTTTTGTAGTGTTATGAATAGAGGGAAGCACACACACACGCACGCACACACGCACATACACACACACACACACACACACAGGTCTGTGTTTTGCGCCGAGGACGTCCTTCGATTAACATCAGCTGCATTAATTTCCTCCCCCGTTCGAACCTAACTAACCTTAACCCTCAACTCTGAACTAACCCTATAACCTTATAGTATAGAACTTATATAGTATGGAACTTTTGTGTTTTCATAACAAAACAATACATACATTTGTTTTAACATTATTTCCAGTCCAGCAGTCAGTGGATTATAGTGTGATGGTGTTTACCTGCAGAATCACATTGCCCTCTCTCTGGTTTTTTATTAGGTCTTTGTTTTGTTGCCCCAAAAACCTACCAAAAGAAAGGAAACACCGAAATACATTGAGAGTGTGTTTCCGCAGGTATAAACATGCACCACCACGCTATTCCTGATAACAGCTATAGAGGGAAATTATTTGTTAAAATGAATAAATAACACATACATACATACAACATACATACAAGGTAATCTCATGTAAACACAGGGAAATGTTACATACCTCACTATAAGTCTACTCATTCCATTCTCATTAGTGGACTGTGGATGGTTCAGAAGAGACAATGGCATGTATCTTCCTGGACAAAAGAATACATAAAGAAAGTGTGAGCAGACAGAAATGGTGCAACCTGACAATGAGCGTCATCGACGACCAATTATATGAAGATGACATGAATGGAAAATGGTTTGAAGTGCGTCTTTAACCTTTATCCTAATCTTAACTGCTTGAACCCTCGCAGCGAACATCCGTGTTGCGGCGGGTTATGAGGTTGAAGATCGGGGGGGGGGGGGGGGGGGGAAGAGTCAACAAACCATAGGATTTAAGTGGCTAAACCTTTAACCCTGACCTTAACCTTCGCACCGGCCTTGACCTAAGCGCTCATTCCAACATTGACACAATCCACCGCAAAAAACTGTATTTCAGTCCTCATCGCAAGCGCATACGCTGGCGACGTGACGCAATGCTTGGACACGACTCGCGTTAGGCAATGCACGCTGGGTCTTTCGTTGAGGGCTACAAAACGATGTAACTGCTACCAGATGTGACGGGCTGTCGAGCGGGCGAGTTCGGGTTTCTAAATATACAGGCTTGTTATGAGTCACAGGCTCAGCGGTATGGTGACGGAGCTCTCAGTTTTCCTCTGTTGGAACACAAATAAATAATCCCCCCCCCCCCCCCCCCCCCAACGAGCTTCTATTGTGTTTGTTTGCGGCGGGGGAGAGCGTAGTATTATGGTATATATCGCCGGACGGCAATATATACGTGCAAATGTAACAAATGTTGTCTTCCTCTTCCAAATGTGGATCTGTGCTATCTGAGGATTTTACTGTGTGTGCGTGTGTGTGTGTGTGTGTGTGTGTGTGTGTGTGTGTGTGTGTGTGTGTGTGTGTGTGGGCGCGTGCGTGCGTGTGTGCATGCAGAAGTCCCTCTTGCTCTCTCCCTCTGTCACACACACACACACACACACACACACACACACACAGTCACACGCACGCACGCACGCACGCACGCACGCACGCACGCACGCACGCACGCACGCACGCACGCACGCACGCACGCACGCACGCACGCACGCACGCACACACACACACACACACACACGCACACACACACACACAGTACACACACATGCTTATTTCATTTGGCAGATGTAACAGGATAAACATTGCTTTAGTCTTGATACAGCACATGTGTTCCGCTGTTCTGGTAACAGTGGCTCTGTCTTGCTGGGGTCTCTCTTTCCACACGTCTGGTCCCAGTTTGCTTTCAACAGAAGTGTTGTCAAACCATTTCATTAGAGGACGTAATGATTGGGAAACGCTTGGCCGACGGCAGTACCAATGTCTTTTGTTTAGCTTTTGTTATCCCTCATTTTGTGCCAGGGAAAACAAATAAATCTTCATTATAACGAGAAAAAAAAGCAATCATTCAATCATATATAGATTTATGAAACAACAGATCAACACGGAACACTGGCATCTGTGAATGTCATCTTATTTTGCAAATAGGCAGATGTTCTAGTCAACAAGACGAGTATTGGCCTTACTGTATATACAGTACCAACGCATTCTCACTCCCGAGACAGCCGACAGGTGACAAAATGTAAAACATTTCACTGGAAGGAGGCACATGTTGGCACATGTTGACTAGTCGGCTGAAGCCGACTTCGCAATGCTCGGCACGGCAACTCGATCGCCCCGGCGGTAGTGTGTGAGTGATGTGTCTAATTGCGAGCGGGTTATCCATGCGTTGAACTGATGAGCTGTTGTGGGTCCATTTACCATCACAGCCTGTATGCATGCAGGTAATGATGGGGAAAGGCTGCTTTAGGGGATAGCATGGTCATACAGGATGTAAAAGCAACCAGGTCTCCATCTCTCGCTTACAGTTAGTACAGAACGCCGCCGCACGGTTGCTTACAGGCACACGTAAGCGAGACCATATTAGTCCTGTACCAGCCTCCCTCCACTGGCTTCCTGTGCGATACAGATTGATTTCAAAGTCTTGCTCTTTGTTTTTAAGTGTTTCAATGGTTTGGCACCCATTTATCTATCTGAACTGCTGAAACCCTATATGTTCCGACAAGGACCCTTAGGTCCTCCTCTGACCAGCTTCTCCTGGTGGTGCCTAAAACCACCACCAGGAGAAGCTGGTCAGAGGGAACCAGGCTTTTGCAGTGGTAAGCTTTCACGCCTCAAGACTTTCGTTGGCATTTCCAAGCATAGTATGAGTAGTTTTTGATGTTGAAAGTGACACTGTGTATGTTGTTTGTCTTTAAAGGAAGTTGTGGTTTTTAATATTTTATTGTAAAGCACTTTGGTACAACTTTGTTGTTATTTAAATGTGCTATATAAGTAGTATCATGGTCAGTATCATGGTCAGTATCATGTCAGTATCATGTCAGTATCATGTCAGTATCATGTTCAGAATCATGTTCAGTATTATGTCAGTAGCATGTCAGTAGCATGTCAGTAGCATGTCAGTATCATGGAGTATCATGTCAGTATCATGGTCAGTATCATGGTCAGTATCATGTATAAATCGTATTGTTTTTGGAATACACTACCGGTGCAATAGTTCCATTATATTTCCCATCAAATCGCACTTTGAAATCTCCACGATTTCGAGGAGATTTGTCCTCGACTATGAGATCAGGGCACAAACATAATTGTCCCCAAATCAAACATAAGAATGAAAGAAGTCAATTGCTATTAAAGAACACACGTAAAAAAATATATATACATTTTGTCCGACTGTTGTCATGTATGTGTCCCATCCCAAAACACCATGGCTGCAGAAATACTGCCAGGATTCAATCTTCACAAGTGTTGTCAATACTTAGGGTGCAATGCAGGGAAAGCAGCGAACCAGCAAATCAAAGCTCTGAGGGGAAACTAGTTTTTCTTTTCTGATAAGCTCCTAGATAGGACTACAGACTACAGACTATAGATAGTGATAGGCCTATTTATTATTATAACAATGCAAATAAATTATTTATCGTTAAAGATGAAATCCGGAACTTATTCTATTGAATAAAACACTATCTTAAACAGAATATAACACATCTACAAGCTCCAAACGTGGAGCTTCTTCGCACCACGTTTCGAGCATGGTGATCTCTGCTATACTTTTGATGATCACGTACAGCGTTAATTCACGGGGAAAAAACACAAAAGCTTAGAATATGGAGATGTGAGGTTTCTACATGGCAGCAACATTATCAAACAAACCCTGAAGGTGCTGCATGAGATAGAATGATTGGTTTGATACAGGAAAAAAAGCAAAGAGCTGCAATCAGGAGAAGTGTTAAAGCGGACAAGGACACGGCACGAAGAGCATGCGTGGAATAATTATCTTTCCATTATTTATAGAACTCCACATCGCTCCAAACGTCTCTCCAAACCTCTGACGCATCCGGCTGCTCTGCTGAATGTCACGGCAATCTATTCAATTCCACTCGGTTGAACACACACACACACACACACACACACGTACGCAGGTGTGTGTGTGGGTGTGTGTGTGTGTGTGTGTGTGTGTGTGTGTGTGTGTGTGTGTGTTTACTCATTGTAGACCTGACAGAGCTGCCTTAATTTTACTTACATTTATTTTTTGGTTTCCTTTCGGGAAAATAGACTTCTGTTTATTTCACGAAATGCACCAATTAACCAAAATGACAAAAGGTAACAAAGGTTGCTCTGCGAATATGAATTTGTTTGTCAACAACATTGGGCGCTCACTGAGTGCCACTCAGCATGTATAGGAGAGAAGGATAATGTACATGCCCCTGTTTATTCTTTTCAATCTATTGCATGAATATCACCCAACCTTTTGGATGCACAATGCACAATGCACGCACGCACACACACATGCACTCACGCACGCACACATGCACGAACACACGCACACACACACATCATGCATCCATAGATCTGTCTGTCCGTCCCTCGGTTGCTTTCGCAGAACAGTGACTCTCAAAGTGGGCTCCAGTGGGCGACCTTGAACTGAAGGCGTTCCAGGGGGGTCCCCAGCAAAATGTGTCAAAAGCAGTTTAACCAGTAAGACGCCCTGAGGGTGAGAAGCGACATCACCATTAACCCATTCTGACCGGGCACCCATTTGGTGTCAGCATCATATTATGCTTTAGCTATTGAAAAATAGCAGATCTACAAGCTCATATCGCGCCACCGAGTGGCGCGATACGAGCTTGTAGGTCTGCTATTTTTTGAAAAATCGAAGAGCGACTGACATTTTTTTAATCTGATCTCAGGTCAGAATGGGTTCATCAGACAGTGTGTGTCCGGCGGAAACCTCGTATGAATCTGATCTCAGGTCAGAATGGGTTAAAGGGCGAGGTCGCGTCTCGCATCCGCTATGGGTGACGACAGCCTGCTGGGCGAGCGCTGGCACTTTGGCATGGGGGGGGGGGGGGGGGGGGGTCAGATCAACATAATATGTTGATCTGACAAAAAATGCCAAAGTGCCAGAATTCATTTCATATTATGAAATTAATTCTGTACTCATGGCCATATATGGAGTGTGTCTTGAGTGTACGTACACTGTACAGGGTTTGATGTGGTCAGATGAGGTCAGATCCACATATGGAAGGAATTCTGTACTGGCCCATATATGGAGCGCGTCATGAGGCCTGACTGATATACATTAGCCAGTTTTTTTTAACAGTTTGACTGTTTTTTACGATTAACCCGCATTTTAATCAACCCCCCTTCACTGCCGAGATTGTTGTATTACCTTTAGAGCATACGCTGAATTATTTGGGCTTTTAATCCGCGAAAATCCATCAAAAAAAGCTCCCGTGGTTTGTTATGATCTGTGTGTAGCATCCACCATCTTGGTGCACCCGGAAGACGCACACAAGATTGGTTTCAATGAGGCGTTGCAGCCAATGCATTTCCATTGGCCTCAATTTCCAGAAGCCCTAGCAGCCCACAGCATGTGACGATTTCCGGTTTCGTCATCACAGCGAAGGAATCCAGTCTCATACTCCGCGACGAAGACGGATTTTCTTTTGATTCATTACATTACGGCGGATTAAACACATAAAACAAAAGGCGGGTATGTCCGATACGGCAGCGACATTAACCTGGAGTAATCCATTCGGGGCACGGA
>NC_139697.1:44351179-44386179 GCF_964188405.1 Protomyctophum parallelum | reverse complement strand
TTTTATGACGTAGTTATCAGACAAAACAAACATGGACCAAACTAACATTAAATTATCTTTATTGTCAATGGCGTTTGTTTAAGGAAAAACTGTATATATAGGACGGCCCTCAAAAAATACGGCAAAATATGTCGATGATGATGTGTCTAAAAAGTTTCTTTATAGGCGAATGAATAGCCCGATCAGTACGGTCGCAAGTTACTACAGTGTGGGCAGCCATGTTTGTCGCTGATGGCCAATCAGCTGCATGCAAGCATTTTTTCGACAACACCGCCCATGCAGCGACCGAGTCACCTGATGTGATTCGCCCAGAACATATTTTTGAGTGGTGCAACCACTCCTACATCCAGCTTGCAATGTCGGTGTACCTGTGTACCTGTGTACCTGTGTACCTGTGTACCTGTAACTATGAGCATGAGTGGTGTGCGCATGTGTGAAATTGGAACGAGAGAAGTATGTGACATGGCTGCCACCTGCTGGACGCAAACGATACAGAGAAGAAATTGGAACGATACAGCGAAGAAATTGGAACGATACAGAGAAGAAATTGGAACGATACAAATTGGAACGATACAGAGAACCAATAGACGGGAGTTGCACCACTCGGTTCACACTGGTGTGATTTTTTTTGTAATGAGCATGGCTAGCGATTCAGGGCTATTCATCGGCTATTTTCAGCAAAAGCTTCCCCCACAATAAGATAAAACTGCCAATACACTATAGCATAGATCCCTGAGGGACTCCGCTCAACCATATAGGGTTATCCGCCTGGCCCATGTTGTGCTGATATAGAAGTGTATTGACAGTTGTCTATGTCAACATGAGTATCAGTTTAATCTGAGCCTGGGAACTATATCAAAACCCCCATTATTTAGCCTTCACATATTTATTAAATAAAAGATACAAAACAAAATTGTAAAATATAAAGCACATAGCGTTATATTACAGCATTATAGTACAGCAACAACGTTAAATCACATCATTATCCATCTGTCTATACGATGTGTCATGTCCTAGAATGAGCGAATAGGGGAATGGATCAATGTCGAGTGATTATTTGTTTGACCCGGTAAAAACTCTGATGTGCGTCTCAAAGAATATGATGGGCGGTTGCTGTGGCTCAGGAGGTAGAGCAGATCGTCCAATGATCCCTGCAGGTCGGCGGTTCGAATCCCGGGACCTCCTGTCCAGAGGTCGAAGTGTCCTGGGAAAGACACTGCACCCTACATTGCCTCCAATGAGTTTATCAGTGTGAGCTCGCCACCATTGGTGTGTGAATGTGGGGGACGCTGGCGTCGACTGTTCGCCGCTTCACCTCCCAATGTATGACTGAATGAACCGTTGTAAAGCGCTTTGAGCACTTGGAAAAGCGCTATAAAAATGCAATTCATTATGATTATCGGCAGAATCGTGAAAAGTTTATGAATATGTGGCAGTTCCGTTTTCATTTTTCACTGCATCGGCGGTTGTTGCAATTAACTGTGCTATGATACTTCACCATATGTTGCACTATGACGAAAAAACACATACAATGTATAACCACATGTGTATACGTTCCCCGATGCAATTGTTTTCACCCCATGAAGCAATGACGGATTCAGAGACGCCCCGAAAGAACCGTATGTGTGTCTCAAAGAATCACACATCATCATGATGGCCTTAAGCCTTCAAAACGTAGAGTTAATAACACAGTGTTATGGCATGATATATAACATGGTGGTCTAACACTGTAGCACCACATTACATCTCAACACACAATGTTATTTAAATCAACACTATAGATCAACATTATGTGGCAGCATATAGTGTTATTGTGTCTGATCTGCTTTAATCCATTTACTGTATATGCTCATGTTCCATTTTCATCTGGAAGACGTTAACCAAATCTGAAGAGGAGATGTACAGTGTGATGAACACTTCAAACAAGTGTGTGTGTGTGTGTGTGTGTGTGTGTGTGTGTGTGTGTGTGTGTGTGTGTGTGTGGCACACATCACACACATCACCCCAGTTCTCCTCACAGCGGGGGGGCGTGGTGCCATGCAGCGAACAAAGCAAGAGGAAGAAGAAGCCTTGGGTAGTGTGTGTGTGTGTGTGTGTGTGTGTGTGTGTGTGTGTGTGTGTGTTTGTTCACACACACACACACACACACACACACACACACACACACACACACACACACACACACACACACACACACACACACACACACACACACACACAGGAGAAAACCATATGCTTATACATTGCCAAAGCAACAAATAGAACAATACAATCAAAACAAAATGTATGTACAATTGAAAGTCAGAATCTCCATTAAATCCATTTCCATGTACCAAGATCACCCGTTGCATGCAGGTATAGTGCAGGAATACACACAATGATTAGTCTTTAGGGTGGTTGTGTTCCATTTGATATCATTCTCCTATATCACAGCATCTCACTAATCTTGCTGATGTGTTTGTAACTGGTGGGAAGTATGTCTCTGATGTCTCGGTACAGTGGGCAGATGGTTAGGAAATGTAGCTCAGATTCCATGGCATTTTGTGTGCAGTGGGTGCATATAGTCTTTCTTCTATAGGGAGACAGGTCTGCCTATATGACGGCCTCTCTTGATCGCAAGACTATACATGTGCTCACTGACTCTGTACCTATAGCATAGATCTGTCTTTGTTTTGGGTCGGGTCACGGTGCTCAGGTATTCTTTGATTATCTGTTTAGGGCCAAATAGCATTGCTTCCGTGTTGCTTCTTTCCAATGTGTCATGTCATTTTGGTTTAGTCCAATGGGTTTTCTATCTGCTGGCTCTGTTTGTGTTTGTACACACATATAACTTATACATGTGATGATGCGAGTATAGCCCATTCTGACCGGGCACCCATTTTGGTGTCAGCATCATGTTATGCTTTAGCTATTTAAAAATAGCAGATCTACAAGCTCATATCGCGCCACCGAGTGGCGCGATACGAGCTTGTAGGTCTGCTATTTTTGAAAAATCAAAGAACGACTGACACTTTTAGAATCTGATCTCAGGTCAGAATGGGTTAATCAGACCAGTGTGTGTCCAGTGGAAACCTCGTATGAATCTGATCTCAGGTCAGAATGGGATAGTATAATTTGGGAAATTTTTCAAGGTCAAGAAATTGTTATATTCTGTTTACCGGTAAATATATTTTGGGTTTTGAGTTCCCGTTTGGGTTAGGGTTTGGATTTGACATTTAGAGGTTAGCTTTTGAGTTGTGCCTGGTTTATACTTAGTGGCGTGCCAGTGCCATGTACTGATCAATTCCTTTTCGCCCTTTTTAGCTAATCTGCGGCCATTTTCAATGCCTTCCTAAAATGATGATGTCCTCACAAGTATAATAATACAAACATGCACATAATATAACCCCATTCCTGCAGGGCTCTCACTATCCGTCTCCGAGTGTATATTGTGTGTGTGTGTGTGCGTGTGCGTACGCGCGCATGTGCGCGCGCATGCGTGCGTGTATGTGTGTGTGTGTGTGTGTGTGTGTGTGTGTGCGCGCGCTGTGCGTGCGTGCGTGCGTGCGTGCGTGCGTGCGTGCGTGCGTGTGTGCGTAGATGTGAGTGCATGTGTGCATCAATGCTATCATCATATTAACATAGATGACAATCTGGCACGAAGGTGCTGATCAAAGATAAATTTCCCTCCCTGGCTCGCCTCCCGTTAATTACGCCATCTGTGTAGGAACGCGGGCGCGGCGGGTACTGGGGGTTGGGGGTGCCGGGGGGTGCGAGGGGGTTGGGGGGGGGGGGGGGGGGGGGGGGGGTTGGTGATCCGTCAAACTCTGCCGCTCCCCTGCTGTAGACAGGAACACACCCGAGACAGATCGCCTCCTACCCTCCGATAGGTTACGCACACATGACTGTGAGGGTGCACACACACACACACACACACACACACACACACACACACACACACACACACACAGACACACACACACACACACACACACACACACACACACGCTTCATACAGGGTAGCTCTCCAAAGCTTTACTAAATTGCTGTTGCTCTAAAATCACTCTCTAATGGACACACTTACATGCACATGCATATGGGCATGCGCGTGCCGTGCACACACGCAGGTACGCACGAATGCATGCACGCAGGCACGCACACACACACACACACACACACACACACACACACACACACACACACACACACACACACACACACACACACACACACAACTCTCTGCTCACCTCTGACCAACCAGTCATGCAAATTTCAACACATGGGGCTATTTCAAAACTGTACCAGCTTTCCAACATGATGGCTGTCTACTATTTCAATTACAACTGAATAAGATGCTCCCATGCTTTAGCTTGTGAGCTGGACTAGTTAGCTTAAATGACAATTTTATTGTCACTACAGCATTGGTTGTCAAAGTGGGGTCCCAGGCCCCCTTGGTGGGGTTCCAGGGGGTCTCCAGCATAGATATGGAATAGAATCTTTCTAACCACTTTAACCATATTTTATACTTTGGCTATAAGAAAAAGTAGCAGATATGTAAGATCAACAGCGCGTCACTTCATGCAGCACTGCAAGCTTGTAGATCTGCTATTTTTGAAAAAAGACAATTTGGTTAAATCATTAACCAATTCATTATTCATTATTTTTTTTCATTATTTTTTAACATCACACCACGTTGGAAACAAGTGCTTTATATGTCACAGTATGTGGCTCTGTGTTGCCATACTGTGGCTGTGTGTGGGCGTCGACTTTCCTCCCAGCTTCCAGCCTTGGCACACCTGTCTGTGGTCACCTCATCGCACTCAATTGACACACCTGCCGGCCATCAACTCTTCAGCCCTGTATCGCCATATCATTGTACAACCTTTCATGGTAGTAGCTTGTCTCTAAACCAGTGTTTACGTCCTAGTAGTGAAGTTATAGTTTCGTAGTATTCCAAGTCTTTGTTCCTAGTTTTCCTAGTATTTTTGCTCCTTTGTTTCCTGCGACTCAAGCTCTTCTCCTCTCCTATACATAATATACATGTTGGCGGTACTTGACATGAAAAGGTTAAGGAACCTCTGTCTTACAGGAGCCACTGAAGCATTGTGTATTTATATACAACTCTGGAACATGGATGGTTTTACCACCTGGATCTCTGCCGTTTGTTTACTTCAACCTCCCAACGTGCTTTGCCATCATTTAATCAAATATTTTACAGTTTTCTGGCAACAGAGCAGACAAAGTGTTGACTATACCTGAATTATTCACCATCAGGTTGTGTTTGTATTAGAGAGGGATTATCCTCATCCAACCTCTCCTCAGAACTGTCCATGGTGCGTTGCTGATAGATTGTGGAAATAAGACCATATGTGAATGGATTTGAATAGGGACAAGTCATTTAGCTATAATGTCATATGAAAGCAGAAAAACACAGTGAAAGAGAGATAGGCCATATAGTTAATTATAGATTGAGTTAATAGTTTTGAAACTATTATACAGAACTGAAGTCAATAATGTTTAAAATCATAAGAGAAAACACCAATTGAATGAGGTAATTGTTAGTGATATACTATAGCGATGGCTACTGCTATACTCTTACATAAAACCTACATATGAGTTTAAGCATTTATTTCAAATTTACATAGGCCTATTACAGAAATTTACTCAATTTAAGCTCTGACATTCATGACAGACATACTCTGTGAAGAGTCTTGCTGTGCTATTAACCCATTTTGGACAGAAAAATATTTAAATTTTGTTCCCCTAATGAACAATGACTTCTGCAAGAAGACTGTCTCTCCGTAAAAATCGTCAAACATAACCACTTTAACTCCATGGTTGAGCGAGTCAGCGAGAGTGTTTCTTTTCTGTTATTGTGGGAAAAGCTTTTGTTGAAAATAGCTGATCGATTGTCTATTTTCTGTTAAAGATTTCCCCACAATACGGATGTTGGGGTCTAAAGTGGAAAGATCACGAGTGCCCATTGAACGTCAGCTCGAACAGAAAGTCGGCAAAAGCGCTGCCGAACTGACATCTGTTTGTTCTAATTTACATCCCGAAGATGAAAAATGGGGATAAGCCGGGCTATCAGAAAGGCAAGGCTTGTGCCAAAACGCCACCACACTGGTTGTTAATGTTCATCCATATTGACTGTAAGTCAAATTGTATTACAGACTATAGATAAGGTACATCACTGACTACATCAGGGATAATAGAGAAAACCTGTCCCTATAGGCTAGAACTAAGTGCTTTAATTGCCAGACATGTGTCTGGCAAATGCAATGGGACTATATAAGACACAACACAGCAATATAAGCATACTTATAAATCAGTGGTTCTCAAACATTTTCCTGTCAAGAACCCCAAAATTGATATGTATCCCCCCCCCCCCATCTGAAATGTGCAATGTGAAATGTGAAAAGTTTGTGCCAGGGATTCCCGTAACACAAAATGATTCCAAAATGTTTCAAAACTTATATATTATATAATTATATACAAAATATGAATAGCAGCATTACATTATGATTAATTGTGAATTTGTAGATAATGCTGAGTTCGAATAGCTTAAGCATGTGGCTAAACGTTTAGAACCACTGACTTGTGTCCTATATATCTCAAGCTAAATTCAAGTGTCTACAAGTGGATTTTCACATCCCCAACCTGCCACGGCTTCCTTGAAAAGCACAGCAACATCAGCATGCTTTGGGAAGGGGTGTGTGCAGTCATGTCTTAAAGCACACCAACATCAGCGCGCTTTGGGAAGGGGTGTGTGTGCAGTACTGTCAAGTCAATGGGTTGAACATGCCAGACCACCAGTGTTGCTTCTTTAACAGTTCGGCAGCTCAGATATAAAACACATGTCTGAAGCCCCAAAACCACACAAGCAGTCTGAAAACACTGGATATTCTCTCTCCCAGCCAACCATATTCTCCATTCAGTAGTTAGAATCACATCCATACGGCACATTGTTTGTACAGTATTCATAAAATCTCCACTGTATACTGTATGTGTCCGCGCATACACTTTGCACCTTAATCCCATGTGCAACACACTGTTTTTGTTCTTGCACGATAGCTGTACACTGTGCATTGTACAGTATCTGCTGCTAAATATATGCTCACGCACCTGTCTTACCTCAGTCATCGGATAGATGTACCATGTGCAAATATGTAGATCATTTGTTTGTTCGCTTTTGATCTATCTCCTCCGTTTCCCCCATCATCTTCTTCTTCTTCTTCTTCTTCTTCTTCTTCTTCTTCTTCTTCTTCTTCTTATTCTTCTTCCCTTTTTCTTATGGAATAACATGACACGATGGAGCTTGCACAGAACCGACTCACTCACTCACGCCTGTACACCTGTGATGTGACAACAAAGATTCAGATTCTGATATCCATGTTATTCATATTGCTGCTATGAGACAGAAACCCTTTCTTGCTGTTTTTAATGTAACATAAAAGTTTACTTCCCTCTTTTATTGTAGGCCTACCTTCTGTACGCAAAAGTAGGGACGATAACTTAGCTCACAATGTGCCACGATATGGTGTGAGCTTGTAGATTTGTTAACTTTTGTAGAAAAAAAAATAATAATAATAAAGAAATGCCTATATTACTTGTTCAAAGTAGGGATGTCAGATTAACCACTTGTGCAAAGGCTAAAATGTAATTTAGATAGAATGTTATGTATAGACAGATGCTAGTTTAATTTGAAGACCGAAGACCTGGCATCCTATAGTGCAGTGGTGATCCCTGACCTTTTAGCTCAAGAACCAAAATATTTATTATACATTTGCCTGGGCCCAAATTAGCAGTAGATCTACAAGCTCACAATGTGTCGCTTTGCGTCGTGTTGTGAGATTATAGGTCGGCTATTTTCACTAATTGTGTTATTGAAGTCTATATGAGAGCTGCTTTAAAACCTACATTTCCCTCTGGATGAATAAACTACCTAGTACCTACTTCTTAAACATTTGTTTCTTTAATTTCTTCATCAAATTACTGAAATTTAATTAATTTGTAATGCTGCTATATGGTGTGTAATATAGATTTTTTTATACTAAACTGTTTACACTGATGATGGGTTCTTGGTTTAACTATGATCCTATAGATTACTATACCTCGTGTTGTTCTTGCTTACTGTAAATGGCTCTGGATCAAGAGCTTCTTCTAAATCAAATGGCTGAATTGAAATGTGTAAATTGTAAGTCCCTCAGGGCTCTAGACAGTGTATTTTCTGTTTTCGCTCTATATTAAAAATCTTCACTGAAAATGGCAGATGTACTGTATAAGCATGCAAGGCGTCGCATCTGCTATTTTCTGCCAACGTTTCCCCCAGAATACAGAGTTTAAGTGGTTAAGTGTGCCTGTGGGTTTCATATTGAACCAATGAAACACATTAACATTAGCTTGTGACTAAATAATAACTACACACTGGATCAATTTAGTGAACAGTTCACCATTCTCTGAAAAGTAATTGTTTTTGGACATACAGTACAAGGTTTCCAACCAAAATAGTGAAATTAACATGTATCTATCGTGTAAGGTCTGTGTCATGATCTTGGTCCCTGTGCATTGTGCCCGCATGCAGTTAATACATGTGTTTGTGATTTTGTCTTAAACACAAAGGGTGGCAGCTTTGGGGGCTGCGAGGATAGCTTCCTCTTCCTCACCCCCCCCTGGGAGAGGAAGAGAGCGGTGGCCCGCGTGCCCCAGAGCCCCACGCCAGATGTTTCGGGGTGTGTTTTATGAGGGGTGGGGGGGGGGGGTGCACACTTGGCACAAAATGCCACCGCGGCGGAAAGGCACACTCCATTAATCTCCCTACCCTTCCCCCGGGACCTTCCGGGGTGCTGCAACGCTTTTAACCCATTCTGACCTGAGATCAGATTCATACGAGGTTTCCGCCGGACACACACTGTGTCTGATGAACCCATTCTGACCTGAGATCAGATTCTAAAAAATGTCAGTCGTTCTTCGATTTTTCAAAAATAGCAGACCTACAAGCTCGTATCGCGCCACTCGGTGGCGCGATATGAGCTTGTAGATCTGCTATTTTTCAATAGCTAAAGCATAACATGATGCTGACACCAAAATGGGTGCCCGCTCAGAATGGGTTAAGAGACCACCGCTGCCACCAACCAACCCCGCCCCCCCTCGACACCCCCCCTGCACGCACGCACGCACGCACGCAAGCACACACACACACACACACACAGTCACACAGTCACACAGTCACACACACACACCCTGTCCTTTTCTCCATCCTCCCATCAGTCCATCAATCCTCCCATCTGTTTTACGATAGGTCGTGTGGCCCTGCTGGGAACTTGTCTGTTCCGCCATCTTTTGTTGACACCAAACCCTCTTGTCCGTCCTTCCTTCCGTCCATCCGTCTAACCACCCATCGATCCATCTATCTTGCATTTATCCGTCCGTCCTCGTGATTACAATTGACAAATCGGGGGGGGGGGGGGGGGGGGGGGGGGGGGGGGGCAGAAATCTCTTCCCGAGGCAGCCACAGCTGTGCAGCCATTACATGCGGGGGGGCCGTGCTGATCACACCATTACGATTATTGACTACATGCAAGAGGGTCTGCGTGTGCATGCGCGCGCGTGCGCGTGTGTGTGTGTGTGTGTGTGTGTGTGTGTGTGTTATCGATAGAATCCTCAGAGCTAACCAGAGATGAAACAACTGAACTTTAACACTGCAGGATGCTTGACTAAGAAGAAAGAGACAGAGATTGCAGACGATGGCGATAGTTGTATAGTTACCCCCTGAGACACTGTCACATCCACACGGGTCTCCTTAAGTCTTTGTTGACAAAGGCCGCAAGGTTGAAACGTTGGTAATTGTTTTTGCTGCTGCTGAATAAAGACTTGAAGCATTCTAAAATGAGTTGCGAGTGACCTTATTTTACAGTGACCATGCAAGATACTGACATACTGACATGATACTGACATGATACTGACCATGCACTGACCATGACACTAAAAAGGGACACTAAAAAAGGGGCCCTTGGGAACCGAGGAGGGCCCCTATAGCCTGGCTTTGGCCAGACTCATGGTCTGAGTGGATTCACTGACGCTTCCTCCCAACATATAAACGACCCTGCAAAAGACCCGGCCGTAACTTGCTCCTCCAAGGGAGCGATCTCTCTTGGTGTGGCTTGTTGCCTGCCTGGTCTACTGAGTTGGAGATCGGGGGAAGATCGCGGGTTCGAACCCTGTCCGTGCCTCCACAATTTCCATGTCTGGATATCCTTTCCTAAGGCCACTTTCAATCTGGTGTTTAAGGCTACTTATCTCTTTGATTTAACTCACCAATGTGGCCGTTAATTCTGAATTCACGACGGTATATGCAGCATTAGTAGAAAGGCAGCAACTGTTGCTCCCCATCGATTCTCTCTCTCTCCATGCTGCACTCCCAGATGATCGTCACTCCTTCCTAAAGTTGAATTCCTGTGCTGCTGCTGGCTGGTGTGATGCTGGGGTGTGACGGTGGGAGGTTTTTCAAACGTTGAGCTAAGAACGCTGATGCGTGCCTCCGCTCCCACTGGAAGCGATCACTGCATGTATAGTTGTGTACGTCAACATCAAGGTCATCATTAGATTTTAAAGCACTTCAAAGCCTGTCTCAGGTCTATAAGAAGTGCTCAAATCAACCATTTAAGAGTGAAAATCGCACCAGCATGAACACATCGTCTAAAACATTCTCTTTCATCTGGTGAATAATCGTTATTAAAGAGAGAAGCGTTTGAAAGGCGTAGAGCATGTGGTTTTCAACCCTTTTCATATCAAGGTCCATTATTTATTCAGCATTTGAGACATGGACCACCATTTGATGAGATTTAGCTTCTCAGACCCAACACGTAGAATATTTTGTTTTGGATAAGATTTTGTCCACAATGTCCAAAAGAGATAACAGGCAAACGTTGATCAAAATAACAATTATTCTTCTCCATTCTCTAATTGTGTAGACTTCTTGTAAATTAAGTAATGCAGAAGTTTAATTAACAATTGTACTCTCAAGAGCGTATTATGGTCATTTATTGGTTGGATTTTGTTACATTTTTGAGTTAAAGATCTAATGAGGGTACATTTGGTTAACATTGCCAACTATCCATCATTTAGCTGGGGACCACCTGGAACCCCCTCACTGGCGGTCCGGTGACCACTGGTTGAAAACCACTGGCGTAGACTACAGTATATAGTATATATATATAAACCGCTGGTTCTCAATGTGGCGGTCCAGGAACTCTGACGGGACACTTGAGGTTCCTCAAAGGAAATGATTGATTGCTGGAAAATTGACCCTTGGTCTGTAAATGGTAAATGGTGCATTTATATAGCGCCTTTATCCAAGGCGCTTTATAGAGATCGTGCATTACATTCACCCATTCACACACACATTCATACACCAATGGCAGCGGAAACCATGCAAGGCACCAACTAGCACATCGGGAGCAATTAGGGGTTCAGTGTCTTGCTCAAGGACACTTTGACAGTAACTCTGGGGGAGCCTGGGTTCGAACTGGCAACCTTGCGGTTACCATCCAGGCACTCTACCCCTGAGCCACACCTGATTGTACAAAATGTAACCAATTGAACCTGCATCTGGTTCCATTTGCACTCAGAGTTCAGTAACACTGAGATTACATTATTATTAAACAAACCAATGCAACAATGTAGAAAAGACTTGAGTTTGTACTTGAGTACACATAGAAAAATATTCAATCAAATTCAATTATACTTACTGTAGCAATAATGTACTCATTATGCAGAATGGTCCATTTTCATTTTATTGGAAATACATCACTTTAATGTTGCCACTGGAAAATGTAGGAGGATTTAATTTATGTGTGGATAGATTAACCTATAATAGGCCTAATACATCATCATTTATCACATAATGTATGTCCAGTTTTAATAGTCTACATTTGCCAAGCAACTGTTAACTAAAGCTGTTGAATAATGGCTGTGATGTAAAAAGTATACTATGAGATGTGGTGGAGTAGTACCCTAGTAGTACCCCATATCATAAAAAAACGTAAAAGTAGGCCCACCTCAGAATTGTGCTCATTTATGTATACATTTTATTGTTAAAATAGGTATTAGGGTTAGCTTTGTGGAAATATAAAGAGACCCTTTGGTTGTACTTTTTTTTTTAGCAAAAGCTTGTAAATTAGCTAAGAGACCCTTTGGGTTGTACAGTTTGGTTGTACAGGTTGTACAGTTCCTGCCTTGATCTCGTTATACCACATCCCCTCTCTTCTTCCCTCTCTTTGTTTTTCTTGGAAAAATTTACGCGATGGGAACTATATGCACAAAAACAAATTTCACCCAAATTATTTTACCTGTAACATTGTGACAATAAAACTGATTCTGACCTTTACACACACACACACACACACACGCACACACACACACACACACACACACACACACACACACACACACACACACACACACACACACAGTGTAAATGTGCTTATTCAAGTATTTAAGTTACTGTAGTTATACTTTCCACCCTTGCACATACTGTTTAGTTTGTGTGTGTGTACAGTATATGTGTTGCTCTTTGTCGGAGCATCTGCGCGTGCATTAGCATTTCTGCGGTGATGGCGTTGACGCCGGGGTCCTGGGAGGCTGATGATGAATGCCAGCCTCTCCGAGGTCTTCTCCCGGAGCTTTCCCAGATGGCCCTGCAGAACTCCTGCCCGCCCGACGGACTGGCATCTCCGCCAGGCCCCGTGCCCGCTCGCAGGGCACGCAGGCTGGGGACTTGGCACGCCACACTGCTCTCCCAGGACAAAGGAGCAAACTTTCTGGAGGTCATCTCAATGTTCCGCTGCAACATGCAGTACTTTTGGGTTTTGTTTTTACTCGCGTTGGTTGCTTTTAGTTTTTGTTTGGAAGACCGCGGCTATGCTGACGTTTGACCAAAGAATTCCATCTCAACATGAGCGTATATAGAATGCATTCACCATGTGATTATTTTGTTCATGATTCCACTTAAAGGGACACTTCACCCTTTTTGCAAAAAAATATATGTTAATGACGTTTAGAAGCTTTAGATCACTTTCCTGGGGGTATTTATGTGTGTAATATGTGGTTTTAGTTATTTTAGATTGTAGCAGTGAGCCTGTTGTCTCTGATGTCATGGACACTGGTCTCACTACCTTCCTGGACTACAATTCCCATAATTCTTTGGTGCACTGCTCCTCCTTGTGGATAGGGGGAGAGCTGTCTTACTGAGACAACATGTAGTCCAGGAAGGAAGTGAGCCCAGTGTCCATGACATCAGAGACAACAGGCTCACTGCTATAATCTAAAATATCTAAAACCACATATTACACACATAAAGATCTCCAGGAAAGTGTTCTAAAGCTTCTAAACGTCATTAACATATATTTTTTTGCAAAAAGGGTGAAGTGTCCCTTTAAAGGACGAATAAAACCCATTTTCAACACATACACAAGCCAAATAGAAAAAAAACGTGATGAGCTTTTTCATTCAGAATTTGTGTTTTTGTACTTGTTTTGTCACTTTATTTGTTTCATTGATAAATGTAATTCTCACAGCACATGTTTGGATGAGTGTTATAGTGTGATAAGTGCAAGTGTCACTCAATTGTGTGAGAAAGGACGTCTTATGTGGTCATTTTGCAGCATCATACCAATTAAGGCTTGACATGTCTCATCCTGAAGTCATTACCAATGTATAAAAAAGGGCCCTCTGAGTTAAAAAATGGGAAAGTACTTCATTATAACAACATGTTTCGACCTGTAACAGCTATAGTCTTCATCAGGGCTCAATGTAATTGGCATTGACCCCTGGGCGTCTCTGTCTTTGTATATGTTTTTGCAAGGACCCAGAACCCTACACTGAGAATCAGTGCTTGTTTTTATTACTGCTGTTGCTGTGCATCCCCCCCCCCCACTCTCTCTCTTTCTCTCTCTCTCTGAGCCCACCTGGCCCAGGCAGATGGCCGCCCACCCAGAGTCAGGTTCTCCTCGAGGTTTCGTCTCGTTAAAGGGGAGTATTTCCTCGCTGCCAAGCGCCAAGTGCTTGTTCATGGGGGCAAGCTATGGGTCTCTGTGAATTAAAGACTATATCTCTGCTGTCGGGAGGCAACCACCCTACTCCAAAATGTTCAATTTTCAGGAAAACTAAAAAAAAAACAAAGCAATACTGGCTCATCAAAGTTGGTGTTGTGACTTTATATATCATCAATTACTTCTATGAGATGGAGAGAGGTGGTGGAGTTAGTTGCTCCAATGGGGGTCCAATGTAGCCTGGTTAATAAACCAGACTAAAATCGCACGGACCGTGGGATATTAGTCTGGGGAGGCTCAGCTTGGATTTAATTTCCAGGGGGGGCGGGTTGAAACATTTTCTCTTTGACGCAATTGGTCAGAGCTACTGTCAGTCAAAGGTCTCAAGCATTGAAAGTCACTGTACCAAAGCCCGCCCATATTGCATACCGTGTCCCGATTGGCCGCCCCATTTCTCTGGTGTAGGAAATGGGCGTACAATTGAGCCTCTCCAGACCAAAATCCGCCGACAGGCAATTTATTTTTGCCAACGGCTGATTCGGTCTGGTTTATTAACCAGGCTAGGTCCAATGGAGTTAAGTGGTTTTGTCGCAACCACTTTTTACTACTTTCCATTGGTTCAATATTTTCAAAACAACACACAGACATAAAGGCGGTTCAATAGCACTGATTTATGCAACAAACAAAAAAATCTAAAAAAAAATGGAGTTAGGTGGTTTCCTCCCGACAGTAATGTTATATGACTCTGCTCTATTGTAAAGTGTGTTTTTGTGTGTTTTTGTTTTATATCTTAGAAGCTGCTGAACTGTTAAATAAGCATGCTGATGGTCTGGCATGTTCAGCGTATTGACCATAGACTGTAAAAAATATGGACAAAGCGTTCGCCGGGTCTAACATGGACGTAAAATGAAGCCTGTTATTCCTGCACTGTAAGTCGCCATCTTTCTAGATCCGTTTGGTACCAGCTGGCCATTGGCTGGCTCCGTTTTGGACCAGCTGGCCATTGGCTGCCCAGACAACGAGGCGGGACTTCCCCCCTTCTTCTCCGTTGGTTTTTATTTTGACTCGAGTGGGAGGGGAATCCCGATCATAGACTGTAACGGTAGCCACGCCCCTCAGAACATACGCGATGTTTTTTTTTCTTTATGGTCATTTTTTTAATTAATGGGACCATACTTTTCCAAAAAGAATATTATGACATTAGAAATGAGACTTTAAACTAGTGACTGGAAGAAGAAAGTATTCATGACCATGTTTATTAAGGTAATACAGTCTAGGTGAAGTTGGGCCAAAATACATGGGCCTCTATGGAGCTATGGGGCTTTTTGGGTCCAGTCCAGCGCCACAACAGGCCATTATTATGAACTACCGATTTCAAATGAGGCTTCACGAAATATCTGGCTGACTGCCCCCCTGGTATTGACCTGACATTGCTGCACATCCCTTTCCAAAGTATACTGGGGTTTGGTCTGCTTTTCAAGGAAGCTGTATGTATTTGGTATGTATACAAATCACACAATGAACTTTGTTGTGCAAAAGTTGTAAGTAAAAAGCGTTACAAAAATGCATTGTGAGCTTGCATATTATATCTACTATTTCAGCTATTTGTTGTATGTGAATTTTAGGGCAAAATTGGTTAAAGCTGGAATCCCAATTTGTATGGTAGACACTATAGACAGAGTTAACAGTGGTTGAAGGTGATCTCCCTACTTTTGTAATTTGGCGCTACTGTATATCGATACATCTGACATGGCTTGATCCATCAACACAATCAGTGTAAGTAACGTAGCACAAGGGTTACCAAACCGGCCGCAACCCCTCTAAATATTTTTAACTGGGGACCCCCACCCTAAGAAGCATTTGGAATTGTAGGCATTAGTTTAGTTAGACTCTGCTCCAGTTAAATATTGTGAAAATAGCCAAACTGTCATTAAATTGTAACTTTAGAAGTGTGCAGATATAGCCTGTGTATACACTTATATACTGTATGTTGGTTTGTTTACTGTACAATATGAATCATCTGTGGACACAATTTACAATTTAGGCATTTAGCAGACGCTCTTAATCCAGAGCGACTTACATTTAAGCAAGAACAAAAGCATTTAAAAGCATTTATCATGAAACATGCGTAAGCTAAGAAAGTAACAGTGGAATATCTATATAATGAAACTATACATACCCACTGTGAGAACCATGCACTGCAGTATAGCCTATACTAGGCTACAGAGTGACATTGCTGTTCAATCTCGTGGCATTGGTGGCACTGCACTTGCAGGTGTGGAACTCTCTTCCGGTTGTTGTTGTTGTTGTTGTTGTTGTTATGTGTTCACATCGGGAGGGGGGAGGAGGGGCGATATCCGTGCGCGCACGGGCAGGGCGTGCCGGGTTGTGCATGCAGGATGTGTACAGTAGGTGGAGGATCAAAGGCATTCCTTAAACGAGCCCGCCTGTCTCTGGTGAGCTGGCCACTGCCCCCCCCCCCCCCCACATATCCCTCCAAGTGCAGCGTCCTTGTTTTCTTCCCTTATTTTCTTTCTCATAACGCTTGCAGTATTTTTGTGCGTGTCAGAGGATATTGGCTGCTTACCGAGCACTTCTTGGGCAGTTCCTACACTTCCCTGCTCTCTTTCTCTCTCTCTCTCTCTCTCTCTCTCTCTCCAGCTGGACAGAGGGCTGAAGCTCTTGGCGAGGCCTCGGCTGCTGGCCCCGACTGCACCTGTTGGAGCCTGCGTTCCACCATCTGCCGACCAGAACCCTGGGCGCGCGGTGCGTGTGTGTGTGCGCGTGTGCGTGAGAGAGAGAGAGAGAGAGAATGCCTGAGCAGGGGGCGAGAGACGCAAAAGAGGTCTGGATCAAGCAGGCTGTGAGAGCATCCAGGGACACGAACAAAGACGAGCCCCCAGGACAGAGCGAGAGAGAGAGAGAGAGAGAGAGAGAGGGGATAATCCCCCCTATACCCGACTCAGGGGAATTGGAATACGAGACCCCTGAAACAGAAAGGCTGGCTCCCACCTACCCAACCCCAGACCCCTGAAACAGAAAGGCTGGCTCCCACCTACCCAACCCCAGACCCCTGAAACAGAAAGGCTGGCTCCCACCCACCCAACCCCAGACCCCTGAAACAGAAAGGCTGGCTCCCACCCACCCAACCCCAGACCCCTGAAACAGAGAGGCTGGCTCCCACCCACCCAACCCCAGACCCCTGAAACAGAGAGGCTGGCTCCCACCTACCCAACCCCAGACTGAGAGCCCTGAAACAGAGAGGCTGGCTCCCACCTACCCAACCCCAGACTGAGAGCCCTGAAACAGAGAGGCTGGCTCCCACCCACCCAACCCCAGACTGAGAGCCTGTCCAAGTGCATGAATCAACTGGTGATGGGGAGACAGGGAACGGAATGACAGTTACATAGTCCATTACTGATGGTATCTGGTTGATCAGTCCTGTATCAGCCCTTTAATAGCTGAGGCCGATTCTACAAAATAATGCCATCTAAATCGGTAGTTCTCACACCTTCAAGATGTTTTCAAATGTTCAAAGATGGCAGATATACATTGTACAAACTTGCATCGCAGCATGAAGTGACGCGCAGTGATCTTGTATATCTGCATTGTTTTGATATAGCCAACACAAACATCTAAAAGCTCTATGCACTGCAACCATTTTGGAAAGAAAGTGGATCTTACTTCCTTCCTTCCTTCCTTCCACAGGTCTTACCAATTATGCTAATTAAGATATGTTTCACTGTTTAAATTATTATATTTACATTCCTATTTTTTTGCGGTTTTCAAAGTTGGGTTGGCAGGCCATTATGGCCAAACGGGGCGGATGTTTAGTTCACTGGAATTCAATTAATCTGAGACTATTAGAACAAAATACAAAGAAAGTAAATGTGGCGGTCCGTGACATGAAGAAGTTTGAAACCCCTCACAGAATAATATAATCGTATTATCCCCATAGTATTAGTTTCAATTTAGGTAAAGTGGTGTATGGCAAGTTTATTTATATAGCACATTCCAACAACTAGGCAATTCAACGTGCTTTACACGAAACATTAAGCAAAGGAAACTCATTATAAATTACAAAAGAAGTAAAAATAAAACTGGGAAAATAAGAGAGCATAATTACAGTGCAGAAGAATAATTAAAACGTCTCAGTGAAAGGCAGTGGCAAACAGCTGTGATTTTAAAGTAGTGAGAGTTCCTGCAAACCGTGTGGTTTTCTGGGAGTTTGTTCCAGAGACGTGCTGCATACAAAATAATTCTCCACATTTGCTTTTGAAGGACAGAATGCATGCAGACCTTTCCCAGATGACCTGAGAGGTATGGATGGTTTGTGATATTGTACAACCAGGCATGTACCTTTCCCCCCCCCCTAAAACCAATCAATGTTTTATAGAAAACATTTTTTATCGATTATTTGACACACAAGGGGGGTCCGGTGTGAATAAAAAGAATATCTTATAGAGCACCGAAGTCTGACGTCACTTTCAGTAGAGGGCGTCAGTCCCCAGGTTCATGTATTTGTTTAGTTGCATTGAAATCCCCATTGAGGCCATTTGAGATCGCCTCATATAACAACTGTGTTTGAAAAATAAACATGTCACCCCGGCCGCTTCACTCATATGGATATGGAGAAAACGCTAATGTTACTGCTGCTGAATTAGTTAGATTTTCGCTAGAAGCAGACTGTATCATACATGAGTGACTGACTGTTGCAAACGATACAGAGACACCTTCCCCGACAATAACGCAGAGACAGCTTGTTTATTTTTGGACCACAACGCTTATAGTAGACGATATTAAGATCACCCCATGTTATTCTCCATAGAGAAATTACTTCCGCGAACCAGCTGGGGAATCGTCGGGATGAGCGAGTTACGTCAGGACTTCGGTGCTCTATTGTCTCTGGCGGGTGGAAACAAAATGGCAAAAAAAAAAAGAATAATACTTTTGTGTGACGCTGTATGATCAAGTAAGACATTTATTTATGATTTTTTTTAATATGTAGATAAGAGGTTTAAGCAACAAAATATGATATGAGACAACAAATGGACTTACTGGGGAAAAAACATTGGCCGTTCCGTAGCCAGTTCCAGAAAAGTTTCTGTGAAGTCAACGCGGAATGACCTTGTCAGGTGACCTTACCAGGTGTCGCCCGTTCCTTCCATTCTCCCCAGGTGACGGCGGCGTCCTCCGGAATGGTGCGGCGTTGGCACCTGGCGAGTCGCTTTAATTACCTCTCGCCCTCCCTCACTCCCTATAATACCATTATTTTATTAGTGCACCGACCTGATTCATTATATGAGCCGCGGCGCCGACGTAATTTAAACTTTCAAGTTCTTATCTCCGCTCGGCTGGGGACCGCGCCCCTGCATGACTGCATTCAAAATCAATTACCTCGTGGCAGTCCCCCTGGCGAGCGTCGTGCACGTGTGTGTACGTGTGTGTGTGTGTGTGCGTGTGTGTGTGTGCGTGTGCGTGTGCATGGGTGTTTGTGTCTGTGTCTGTGTCTGTGTGTGTGTGTGTGTGTGTGTGTGTGTGTGTGTGTGTGTGTGTGTGTGTGTGTGTGTGTGAGTGTGTGTGTGTGTGTGCCTGTGGAGGCTATACAAGCGATGCTCCACAGGAGACTGTTAACCTTAAAGACAATGTGGTTGTTTTTTTCCACTGTGAAGGACATCTGCAGTGTCGTGGCGGTGTTGTGTTTTTACGGAAGAGGAGTTTCACCGTTCCGCCCGCCAAACATTACATTCTCACTCGTCACAACATCCTGTCACATGTCACAGCCATGTGACGCGCACCGATGCGATCTGAAGGCACGTGGGCAGTCGAGCAGAATGCCAAACACGACTTTTAAAGGTAACTGGTATATAACTGTCCAGGTCCGTTTTTTTAATCGTATAAGAAAGTGTGAGCTTGTGGATCGGCTATTTTCAGTGAAGGCCTTAATGCGAGGGGACAATTAAGGAGTGGACCAAGACCTGAGTGACCCCGCTCAACTAAGAATATTGTTTATTTAAAAAAAGAATTATGTGGAATATTTGAAACATAACAAATAACACAAATCTTGCATGGGGGGTGCCTGGCAGAAATTATTTCCTGATGGGGGTCCGTAGAGAAATAATCCTTTGGGGGTTCTTGACATGGAAAAGTTTGAGAATAACTTGTTTTAAAGGACCGTATAGTGTATTATGCTACCTATTGAGTTGCTACACTGGTGTTGCCTGCGGTAAATAGCAGTTAGGGCCTATACCGTATACGAGCTTGTGAGCTTGTAGATCTGCTATTTACTGAGCACGACACTGGCACACAACTAAGCATAAATCAGGCTTAAGGGGTTAACTTGAAATCCCTGTTTGTTTCTTCGCATGAGGGGCCTAACACCTGTGTTAAACAAACACCCCCCGAAGACGTTTGGCAATCCGCGTGCGGTTGTAACTTCTGGTTACGGATCCATTATGGAAGGTAGCCCAATGCACCGAGGTGTAATGACACAGGCAAGCGCCACCATCGTCGTAAAACACTGGCATATGGCTCAACTACACTACATTAAACATTTTGGAGAGGGGCTGGGGGGGCCTCCCCTGTGTGCCTAAATAGCACAGCTTCACAGCAAATAAACACACGCCCGTGTGAATGACTTATGGCCGGTGGGTTCTCGGAAGTGGGGTCCATGGACGTCCCAGGGGTCCTTGAGGGAGTTCCAGGTTGTCCCCATATACCAAAGGCACTTCATTTTGTGTCTAAATCAGTTCAACCACTACAACACAATACAGTAGGCTACTCTATTGTAAAGCCAATCTACCAGCTCAAACCATGACGTGATGTGACGTGTTGTGAGCAGATCTTTGAAACTATAACCTTAACACAAGTCTAATGGGCGTCAAAATGGAACAAAATATAATTCCAAATAGGGTCCTTGTACAGTAGTAGTGTGTGCCGATTTCGTCCTGTGTTTGCCCCACATGGTCACGCCCCCAAACATGACAAGCTATACTATGAGTCACAAATAAAACCCTGAAACTCTGTGCGATTGAATCATTTGCTATCTGTCAATAAATCTGCCAAAGTCACGGAGAAGTAGCCTAAGTGCACCCATTCTGACCGGGCACCCATTTTGGTGTCAGCATCACGTTATGCTTTAGCTATTTAAAAATAGCAGATCTACAAGCTCATATCGCGCCACCGAGTGGCGCGATACGAGCTTGTAGGTCTGCTATTTTTGAAAAATCGAAGAACGACTGACATTTTTTAGAATCTGATCTCAGGTCAGAATGGGTTCATCAGACCAGTGTGTGTCCGGCGGAAACCTCGTGTGAATCTGATCTCAGGTCAGAATGGGTTAACTGATAAAGTGTTTACAAGTGTTGAGGTAGGTATAATTGCGTGTCATAAATTGAATTGCAGCTTGTATTGCAATGCAGAGTGTATTGCACACACGCACAGGCACACACGTACACACGTACATACACACTGCATCATGAGTCGCTTCCTTTGTGTTAGACTTGAGGACCATCAACAGCCCACCTCCCACATTTTGCATGTACCACTCTGTGCCAGGCGAAGACCCCCCTCCCCCCCACACACACACACACACACACACACACCGCCACGCACACTTCCAGCCATTTCCAATGTGATTGATGTGAGTGCTTAGCCGGGCGACAGGAGGTCACCATGCATGGGAGATTGTTTTAGCCCCTTTATACCTGCTCTCTCTTCTCTCTCTCTCTCTCTCTCTCTCTCTCTCTCTTCGAGCGAACCCCCCCTATAACACACACACACCCACAAACACACGCGCAAACACACACGCACACTTCCTCTTCCCCTCGCCCCCCCGCACCCACCTGGAGAAGGCGCCGTTGAACTCGCCACCCGCCACACTCCACCACCTAATTATATCCTGGATGTGTAAATGTATTCATATTCATGAAGTGCACAGATGCTAAATTAACTGTTGGTGGCGGTGGAGGGAGGATAACGCGTCGTGGCGTCGTCGCGCAGCCCCCGCCGTTTGCCCGCACCGCACTTTGCGGGGGGGGGGGAGGGAAGGGGAGGCGGGGGGGGGGGGGGGGGGGGGGGGGCGGGGGGAGTTGAGAGGATGGCGGAAAACGAGTGAGAGACAAAGGGATAGACAGAGGAGGAGGAGGAGGAGGAGGAGGAGGAGGAGACGAGAACAAAAGGCTGAGGAGGCACGCACGCGGCGACAATGACGTCTGAAGGCTCGCCTGTGCCCGACCACAGAGGCCCGTTGCAGTGTCTCTCTCTCTCTCTCCCTCACCGGGCTCACCCCTGAGCCCACTATCATAGCCCCCCCCACACGTGCACACACACACACACACACACAAACACACACACACACACACACCATACCAAACCACACCAGATCCCCGAAACTCCCCAACCAACCAAGCAACCAGCCCGTCCTGGAGCGATTGTGGCGCCCGCCCGATTGGTGCACAGGGCCCATGGCGGCGGGTTGGGCACTAATGTGAGTGACAAACTCAAAAAGCACATAGAGAGAGAGAGAGAGAAAGAGAGAGAGAGAGAGAGAGAGAGAGAGAAAGAGAGAGAGAGAGAGAGACAGACAAATGGGAGCCGGCGGAGGCTGAGCAGAGTGGCATGCGAGGCAGGAGGAACTCTGGGGCAGATGGAGGAGAGAGGCGAGCAGATGGCCCAACCCCCCCCCCCCCCCCCCCCCCATCCCCCCTGAAAACGTGATGTATGAAATTAATAACATTGCCCAAATAGAATTCAGGAAAAAAACAGGAATACATTTACCTCAATTTTAATCTGTGATTGAGTGAGTGAGTGTGTGTGTGTGTGCGAGCGAGTGCGTGTGTCCGAGGGGGGTTGGGGGGAGGTTACATTTGCATGCCCAGTGAGAGAAATGAGAGCATATAGTGTTGAGCTGGGTGTGGGGATGAGTGTCATCAAAACGGAACAGGTGAAGGTCGAACGGCGTGGCGGCCTCATCGTGCAAATATGGAGGCTGGAAATTCACTCTGCTCCAATGTTCGGGGGCTCACGCACGGTTCCATGAACCCATTCTGACCTGAGATCAGATTCATACGAGGTTTCCGCCGGACACACACTGGTCTGATGAACCCATTCTGACCTGAGATCAGATTCTAAAAATGTCAGTCGTTCTTTGATTTTTCAAAAAATAGCAGACCTACAAGCTCGTATCGCGCCACTCGGTGGCGCGATATGAGCTTGTAGATCTGCTATTTTTCAATAGCTATAAAGCACGACATGATGCCGACACCAAAATGGGTGCCCGGTCAGAATGGGTTTAAAGGCTTGTCATTTTGGAACTATGAGTTGAGTTATAGCGGAAGTATATATATATATTTTACCTCATGCCAAACTCTGAAAGTGGAGATTCACACAATAGGAGCGGCACAAACTCAGGCTGAAGCCGACAATTGATTTGAATATTCTCCCATGAAAGCGAGTCAAGTTCACCCCTCCGCCCCTTTTGTGCAGTGATTCATACTGTAGTAACTACTAGTATCAATGTATTCAAGTAGCCTACTGTACTTTAGCAAATTTGAGGTAGAGTACTTTTACTTTACTTGAGTATTGAAATGTAATTGTTTTTAAACTTTATACTTATGTCACTATACTGTCAGGATTAGTGTTTCTGTATTATTCTGAAGTGTGTTATGTTTCTGTACCTTATTTGAATTGAAGAAACAGATTTGCATTTCCTCCCTTCTCTTGTAGTTGCTTGCCTGTCTTGTCTCACCTGTCTTGTAATTGCATTGTAGTTCACCTGTGTCCTGTTTGGTTCCAACCAATAGGCCTACCTGTATTGATTGTTCTTCAGTTCACCTGTGTACCTGAGTGTTTGTTGGATCGCCTGGTTTTGTTATCTGGTCCTGTTGCTTTGTTCTGAGTGCTGCTGCTGGATAAATAAACAGAGTCTTCCATGTCAAATTATTGTCTTTCTTCCATTGTGTTTGGGTCCTACTTTGAATATCCCTAACAACTACATCTGAGATCCAAATATTGTGCTTTTTACTCAACCTCAATTTTTCGTTTAATTGTATTAATTAGTTTGTTACCAATTACTTTGTTCATTTAGATTATTATTACAAAACGTGGTCTATTCGAACATAGCTGATCTAAAAGCTCACAACGCATCGTGGTGTGACACTGTGTGACCACAGTTCCAGATGGGCTATTTTAGATTTTTTTTTTGACGGCTATTGACAAAAGCACAAAACATGTGAAATGGAACTTGGCACTTATTATTTTGATGCCAATTATTTACGATATTGCCCTATACTTTTGCATAAGTATAAAACATCTGAATGCATCTTCCGGCAGCTGCTATAGTGAGAGTGATAGAGTGCTTTATCCTCAGACAGCTCACTGCCATGTGTTTGTTTAGCGCGTCTCCATCGTGTGTGGAAGACAACATTTGTGCTTATTAGTGCCTCACACCAGCACAGTGAGATGTGGAAGAGTGACACGGCGCCAAACATACGCTGTTCATTTCGCATCCCAGGAAGCAATCCGCTTCCTGCATAAAATCTGCTCTTGTTTAGATGACGGTTTCTCGCAGAAACGCGACTTGCGGTTCCCTCAGCGAGGTTGGCACGGAGCCCATGTCTAGTAACGGGAAATGCTGACATTCACGAGCCAGTAGATATATCTATATATATTATTTCATATTTTGTATTCCCAATAATGTCTTGTGCAATGTTTGGCTTTTAATTGTGCTCATGTGTCATGGATCCTTGTATAGCTTCTGAGTAATGAACGAAAGCTTACTCTAATTAAAGAATCCTAAGCTGAAACATCCAAGTACCTGGGTTCAAAGAGATCTTTTTTTACATTTTCAGCACTAGAGATGGAAACAATTAGATCAGCACTAAAACAACACAGCATGCACCACCATGATGAGGAGAAGCACTATACTGACTCATACAGTACTGTAGAGCTCCGTCTTTGGAGCTATCTTCACCACCATGATGACGAGAAGCACTATACTGACTCATACAGTACCGTAGAGCTCCGTCTTTGGAGCTATCTTCGGGTCAACTTCCAAAACAACCTGGTCGCCAGAAAAGAGTCGCTGGTGTCGTACATTTCTGGTGACCATTGAACTGCTCTCACTCACTCCTATTCCCTATAATATCACCTGTCCTCACTCACTCCTATTCCCTATAATATCACCTGTCCTCACTCACTCCTATTCCCTATAATATCACCTGTCCTCACTCACTCCTATTCCCTATAATATCACCTGTCCTCACTCACTCCTATTCCCTATAATATCACCTGTCCTCACTCACTCCTATTCCCTATAATATCACCTGTCCTCACTCACTCCTATTCCCTATAATATCACCTGTCCTCACTCACTCCTATTCCCTATAATATCACCTGTCCTCACTCACTCCTATTCCCTATAATATCACCTGTCCTCACTCACTCCTATTCCCTATAATATCACCTGTCCTCACTCACTCCTATTCCCTATAATATCACCTGTCCTCACTCACTCCTAAATATGTCTTTCAGTTCTTGTTCAGCAGCAAAATTGACACCTGATTGTCCCGACCGAATAAACAAAGTAGCATATAACCAACAATTGTGTTTACACTCTGGCTTATTTTCTTTCCATTGGTTTTTTGTCCTTTTATCAGATTCTTAAATAAAGACTTCTTCATTGGAAAGGAAGGGGGGGGGTGTCTATTGAATGTAATTTAATGGTCTCTGGCCCCTGCATGGCCTCCCCTTGTGTTAAGAGGTTCCACTTCATTGTGAGCGCATGAATGCTCACAGTTCTGTTCGGTGGGTGAGAATCCAAGCGACAGTGAATAACACCCTTTGTGGGGACGAAGCCGTACAAACCACAGAGTTTTATAGTCTTCCACGAACAGCGCCAGTCGCTCACTTTTTGAGTCACTGTCTGGTAGGTTTGGGAACTTAAGGGATCCTTGAGGATTTGAACGATTCCCGTTCCTTAACGGTCTGATCCGTATAGGTTCCCTTTAAAGATAAATATAGGGGGGGTGCCAAACACTCTCAGGGGGGGAGGGAGGGGGCAAGGAGCTCAAGGCAGGTAAAGTTTAAGCTTTTTCCACAAATCGTACAAATAAAGGGCTTTCCCATGTGTGTGTGTGTGTGTGTGTGTGTGTGTGTGTGTGTATATATATATATATATATATATATATATATTTATATTTATATATATATAAAGCCAATGTGCACTGTGCTTGTCACCACGAGGCCTTTGAGGTGCGTTTCTATCCACGTGCGGTGGGGAGGGAGGTGGTGGTGGTGGCGGCGGTAGTGGTGGTATGATCGAGGGGTGGGGCGGGGTGGGGTGGGGGTGGGGGTGGTGTGTATACGCACTACTCCCCCGTTCCCGAAAAAACAGAAGGTAGGGAGCTGGCGGTGCGCCGCGCACATGGCGAGTGTTACTTAGTGGTTATTGTGGTGGTCATACTGTGTCCCGTATGGCGCTGTATTAACCAGCAGCATGCAAACACCTTCTGTCCAAACATCTGCGACAGGCACCGCTTTTTGGGCCGCCATCCAAAAACTAAAAAAAGACAGAGGGAGAGAGAGAGAGAGAGAGAGAGAGAGAGAGAGAGAGAGAGAAAACACTCGATCCTTCTGTTTGGCTCCGTTCCTTCGCCCTCGCTTCTTCCTCCTGCTCCTCTTTTTACACGCCGCTTTGCAGTGGTGGAACATATGTTTTTCACGTGGTAAAAATGTGCAATATCGTAACATAAAAAGTAAATCACACACATTCAAGATTTGACTTGAGTAAAAGTACAAAAGTATTGCCATAAAAAAAACTATACGCACCAAAGTAAAAAGGTGTGATGTGACGCTTTGTGAGCGTACACATCGGCTTATAGTTTTGAATAGTCAAAGTATACAACACAGCTTAATCGGTTAATGAGTTGAATCTCCTGTGTGTGTGTGTGTGTGTGTGTGTGTGTGTGTGTGTGTGTGTGTGTGTGTGTCTCGTCTGTATGAGTTCGGAGTAAATGTACTTAGTTGCTTTACACCACTTGCAAGAGAGAGAGAGAGAGAGGATAACTATCTGTCTGGCCGTGTTCCTTTGCCCTTGCTCTTCCTCCTATTCATCCTCTTCCTCCTGTTCCCTCTTTGCACACCGCTTTATTGCCTTCGCTCTCATCTGCTCGCGTCTCCGACGGAGTGAATTGTCATTTGGCTTTTCCAAGAACCAGAGGTACTCGAGGCTGGGGGGTGGGTTGGTGACAGCATGAAGGCACACAGGGTTACACAGGGTGACTCCACTTTGACAAACTGTTCTTCACCTTGCAGGTAAATGGTAAATGGTGCATTTATATAGCGCCTTTATCCAAGGCGCTTTACAGAGAGTGTGCATTACATTCACCCATTCACACACACATTCATACACCGATTCATGCAGCGGAAACCATGCAAGGCACCAACTAGCACATCGGGAGCAATTAGGGGTTCAGTGTCTTGCTCAAGGACACTTCGACAGTAACTCTGGGGGAGCCCGGGTTCGAACTGGCAACCTTACGGTTACCATCCAGGCACTCTACCCCTGAGCCACCGCCGCCCGCAGTGAACTGTTGCTGAAAGACTTCTCTCTGCCTTCAACCTTCAACTTCTCCTTTTCTGTTATTAAGGGAAGAGACAGGCTGATATCGCTCACAGTATGTGAGTATGACGACAATACAAGCTAAAACGGTATTCTGTATTCTGGGGACTTTGAGCAAAAATGGCATTGCATTGCGAAGATCAAAGAGATTTGGTGTAGATGGGGAGAAAATAGGGGGCCTAGTATCAACCCCTGGGGGACTCCAATCCAAAAAGTAGGGTTTAAGTGGTTAAAGTGGTTAATCCTACCTCGGATTCAAACCAGAGTCCTCCGTGCAAGTTATGAAATATTTGCTGACGAGCTAATGGAGGGCACGTTTGCAAGTTATGCAAGTTATTTCCATTTAAGCTTCATGCAATACTGTCAACCAGTAGTGGTCCTACCACACCACAGGATCTATACGTCTCAATGGAGGAGCAGGGAGACCAAATACAACCGCCGCAAGTGTGTGGCATTTACTATCGTAGATTGATTTAAATACATTTTATTCTACGCAATGCAGCTAAAAGTTCCTTTTCCACAAAAGTGTTATTGTGAAGCGCCTAATATCAACATGCACATACAAGGTCATTTGTTTTGGCTATGTCGTGTGACTCGTGTCACTGACCATGATGTGTTGCTGTGCCTACAGCACACAAAGGAGGTTTCCAGTTGAGACGGGGGTCCCAGGGATCAAGTGGGGGTCCTTGAAATGAAAACTGTTGAGAATCACTGCTCTCAGAGCGGCTGCTGCTGCATGCGCCCAACAAAACAACAAAACACTCTTGTTTATCTCCGAGCCACGGTAAGATCAAGCGTTGACTCACTCTGCATTTGGCAAGGACTCGTTCCAGTAACAAACGGCACGCCGCCAAACCTCTGTACACAATCATCCTCTTCTCGCACATGACCTTTGTCTAGTGGGGTCAGAATTGGGGGGGGGGGGCGTCTTGTACAGGATCTGTCTGAATCTCTGTATCTCTTTATTTCCATCGTTGCAAATGTGAACGGATCACGGCGCAACTCGCGCTGCAACACTGAGAAAACGGTTACGCCTTTCTTCAAACGTATAACTACAGGAGCGGTGGTAACTTGCGCTGCCACGTGTATGCAGCCATGCCATACAGCTCAGCCCGCTGCTACTGCGATTACAGTTAGCGTTAGCGTACGGTTACGTTAGCACTCAGCTGATGCTGCTACGCCGCTCAAAGATCAGCAACGTTAACGGTAGCTACCATAGAACGTCAGTACATAATTCTATTTTTATTTTGGGGCGGAGTCCACCGTTGTCTTGTATAGGTGACAAAACAGGCAGATACAGAGATATCCATATAGGGGTGGCACAAGGGGTATTGCATAACCGGACAATTTGCATCGTTCCCGACTTGCACCGGGCACTGTGTGTTCCAGTATGGCATATTGGTTAACAGTGAAAATATCGCAGACTGTACACTTTGCATGGAAGATACTTCAGAGCTGGAAATATGAATCTAATCCCCTCCATAACCCATTCTGAACGGGAACCCATTTTGGTGTTGGCATCATGTCATGCTTTATCTATTGAAAAATAGCAGATCTACAAGCTCATATCGCGCCACCGAGTGGCGCGATACGAGCTTGTAGGTCTGCTATTTTTGAACAATCGAAGAACGACTGATTTTTTTTATTTTTATCTGATCTCAGGTCAGAATGGGTCAATCAGACCAGTGTGTGTCCGGCGGAAACCTCGTGTGAATCTGATCTCAGGTCAGAATGGGATAATATACAGGTCATATACTGTACGCCGTATATAGCGTCTGCCCTGAGCGGGGCCAGACACATCAGTGCAGTCCATGAACCGATCCACGGCTAACATGTTTTTCATCTACGAGCTAACATGACCTGGCCAGTGTACACAAGTACTTGGCACGGGCCGCCATAGCTGGCCAAGGAGGCGCCTGTTGTAAAAATACACAGTGGAAGCCGGAGGGCTGCCGAGAGAGAGCGCGGCTGCTCCTACTCAAAGGAGATCACGTCATGCATTCCTTCTGTTTCCACTCATTTTTCCAACCATTTCTTGATTTCTTTCTTTCTTTCTTTCTTTCTTTTCTCTCCCCTCCAGGATTTTGTGCCCCCACGAACACGACTTATAAAAGACATCCAGTGTCGGCCAATTATTTTGGACTTTGATGGTCATAAATCAAGGCTGACCAATAAAAATGAAGACAGCCAAGTATAATTTTCATGTGCAGCACAGCGACTTCCAAACTGGATTGTAAACGGAGCCAGATGGAGCCTGGGAGAGTGCCACCGAGCGGAGCTGGATCCCATCACTGGTGTGTGTGTGTGTGTGTGTGTGTGTGTGTGTGTGTGTGTGTGTGTGTGTGTGTGTGTGTGTGTGTGTGTGTGTGTGCATGCATGCCTGCACAGAAATTACAGCATTGCTTCATTCCGCGGCGCAAATCAAAGCCTGTGATATGCGGAGGTCATCTTCCCATCTTGTTACCAAAATACATCCTCCGGAACGTGTGAACGTGGGAGCTGGCTGACATTAACAGCTATATCAAAGGTTTTTTACTGTGGCCGCTTTTATTCTGAAGTTGCCCGCAATGATTCGTTGGAGAGATCCATTACCCACATCCATGCGTTTGGGCGCTTTCAAATATTTTCAAAAATATCAACATGTTTTCATGTCGATGAAACGCTCAAACGAACAGAGTCTGCGAGTACAGAACGGATCTGGCAACATATAGCAGATGAAGACGACTTGTCTGTATCAGTGTCTTTCTGTCTCTTACTGTATACTGTATATATATATGTAATACAGTATACAGTGTATCTTTCATATCATTACTACACCTGTGTTTCCCATAGCACAATTTCCCCCTTTACACAGCTGAGCTGGCCGGACGGACGTGGCACAGGAGGTTGAGCGTCTGCTTGGGAATCGTATAGGGTTCCCAGTTGGATCCCCGGCTCCCCGTAGGATGTCGAAGTGTCCTTGAGCAAGACACTATATACCCCTAACTGCCCCGGATGAACTCCGCCACCTGTGTGAGAAATGTGTGTGTGTATTTATATATATATATATATATATATATATATATATATAATGCCAATATATACTGTATATATAATATACTGCTGGCCGTTAATTGGGCCGCCTCAGCATCATGCTCTCATTCACATGATTCACTCAGCCAATCACACACTCACTCCATCTCCATACCGGCTACTTTAACCGGAGGTTTGCATTCCTCTGCCTGCTTGCTTGCTTGCTGCTGCTGTATCAGCGTGCCACTGTATACAAACATGCTGCTCACCCACCTCCACCCCAGCTACCACCTGTCATTTTGGATCTACTGTTTAGGTACGGGGGATTCAGAGTCCCTATGGCCGGGACTGATGCGCTTGATCTGAGTACCTAAAAAGCAGATCCAATACATCGCCAAACCATAATAAATATACTGCACTGCTCATCTATATTCAATATATATTACATCCTTCTTGAGTTGTCTGTCTGAAATATGTCAATGCTTCGTTTACCACTTTACATGCCCAACACAGGGGCACCATGGTGAAAGTGGCTAAATTCAGGCCACAGAGCATGAACGAGCTACTTGGATGCAGCCAAGAGGGCTAGCCTTATTGGATGGAGCGCTGCGTTTTCCAGACACACCATACTAACCTTCAGCCGTCTGACTGTACCTTCCAGCGCTGAGCTGAGAAACAGACCCTGCTGACAAAACCCTGGATTTCTCATTCCAGTGACAAGACAGGTTCCCCTTGGTTTCTCATGCAGCCCCCGGCGGCGACCCCCGTCCGTCCTCCCCGCTACATCGTTCCCAGATTTACAACGTAAGGTTATGGCATTTTCGTACCCTCCGCCGCCCCTGCTGCACTCCGCAGCTCAAGGCGAAGCACTGCAAGAATAACAGCGACGGGTCGAATTTTTTAAAGTGCACAGGAGGTTGTTTTCGTTTTAAATATCGTTGAAACCTTGTATCTCCAATAGTTTAAATGTATTTATTTTCATACATTTTTCATAATGCCCTACTTTGTGATACAAGAGTGACAGAACTAGCGAAAATATCTACAAACTACAAGTGAGCTTGTAGAACAGTCTATTTTTTTTTTGCTTTTTTCAAGATATATATATATATTTTTGGCTTTCGCCTTTATTTTATATTCTTTATGGAGGGATAGACAGTAGGCTGACAGGAAATGGGGCGAGAGATGGGGGGGATTACATGCAGTAAAGGCCGTCGGGATCGGGAGTCGAACCCGCGGCACACTGCCAGACTGGACCAGCCAAGGTGCCTGGACGGCTGAGCCACGGCCCAGGCATTTTCAAGATATTTAAACAAAGTATTACAAGAGCTCGTGACTAAAATCCATTGTTACAAAGGTTCTTCCCCCCATTTTCATGAAAAGAATTAACCCGTCTCGAGTCGGAACATGCAAGGTTTCAGCCCGACAAGCGGACGATATGGTATTCATGAATTTCCGAGGTCAGCCGGGTCTAGCCAAGCAAAACACGTTTCCCTCCCGTTTCCAACGAGGCTAGACTACTTCATCAGCCGCTGATGAAACAACACACGGGCTGAAAGATGGCCGCTCTCTACGGAGAGTGATTCATTGCAGCGCCGAGCACCTTGACCCTGTTATGCTTTCTGCATTATGCTTTCTGACAGCCGTGGAAAGTAACTAAGTGCATCTACTCTCTACTGGAGTATTTCTAATTCATGTTCAATACTTTTGCTTATTTTGCACTACATTATACTCTCAAAGGCAAATATACAGTATACTTTTACTCCACTATACACTTATTTGAAAACGTTGGTAGAAGTTAGATTTTGATTATCATTACAAAAGCATTAACCACTTCAGCCCTACTAATTGAAAGTAGGCAAGTAGCTGATATTCAAACTCAAAAACACGTGGTCTTGTAGATCTTTTATACAATTTGAAATGAAATGGCTGGGACATTCTGTGCAATGACTTTTGTTGCCTTAACCCATTCTGACCGGGCACCCATTTTGGTGTCAGCATCATGTTATGCTTTAGCTATTGAAAAATAGCAGATCTACAAGCTCATATCGCGCCACCGAGTGGCGCGATACGAGCTTGTAGGTCTGCTATTTTTAAAAAAATCGAAGAACGACTGACATTTTTAGAATCTGATCTCAGGTCAGAATGGGTTCATCAGACCAGTGTGTGTCCAGTGGAAAACCTTGTATGAATCTGATCTCAGGTCAGAATGGGTTACGACAACAAGTATATTTTGATGCCAATCATTTTGTACTTTCCTTTTTTATAATTTTCTGCTTAATTAGCCCTTTATCCTCCCCACACACACTCCCCTCACTGCTGTTGTATCTCACTGACTCACCTGCCAGTGAGGACACGTAGAGCCTTCGTCCTGTACGGTCCTACTCCTCCCACCTAACACCTGCTGACATGTGCCATCCCGGCCCATAGGATGCACTTGCAGTGACAATTATCACCCTCCTGCCCGGCTTCCCTCCATCGAACACCGCCATGTGTTAGGGTTAGGGTTCGCAAAGCCGAATGCACTGGTGGTGGATTCCAGAATATTCTCCCCCAGAATAGGGATGGTAAAAGTTTTACTTTATGGTTAAAGTAAAACAATATAATATACTTTTCTTGACTACAGTTTTGGATACTCTATCCCACGTCTTGTTGATATCTTTGGTCTGGTTCATGAAACCGAACGGTCCAGTGAATGCAGATGAAAAATGCATCTGTGCTGAGAAAGGTATATCAAGGCGCCGCAATAAAATAAAATAAAATAAAAAACAGATCTTTATCATTACAGAGGCCGCGTGGTGCAGTCAAGCAGCCTCGGGCCAAATTTCTCAACATCTCTTAAATTTGACTCTGCTCAGATGGCCTCGCCTGCCTCACAGAGAACTGGAGGATCGATATATCGTGCGCCTGGTTGGCCGTACTCTGCCCTGTTCTTCCAGGGAAAACAGTAAAGCAATCAAGTCGCTCTTCATTTGAGGATCGATGCGCACTGGAATGAGAGTCAGTCAGGGGGGGTCGATTTGGTTACGGGGCTCCCTAGGGCTATCGCAGTGAGCTTTCTGCAAGCATTCAAATCCTCCACAAATGTTTATCTCTGTTATACATTTTGGAAAATGCCCACACAAACATGCCCACACAAACTAGCACGTTGTGCGGTTGTATGTCTTGTCAACCAGGTGCTATTTACGAGTGAATGAATTGTCTTTTGAGGTCACAGTGCGGCTTTGACCTTTGACTTTGACCATGTACTTCTAATCAGCTCGTCCTTGAGTCCAAGTGGACGTTTTTGCCAAATGTCATGAAGATATCGCGTTCACAACCAAAAAACACCTCAGCACTATGTTAGGGTAATGGTTAAAACTGGGGTTAGGGCTTTTATTAATTCATTTAATATATTTGTTTGGGGCTTTTCTATAGCTCTGGTCCATAGCTCTAATGCCTTCATGGCTTTCCATGCCTTTATTCGATAGGACAGTAAGTAGACTGAATGGGGAGAGAGAGAGAGAGATGGAGAGTGACACGCAGGAAAGGTCGTAAGGGATCGGGATTTGAACCTGCGACACGCTGTCAGACTGGATTAGCAAATAGGTGCCCGGACAGGACGTCTACGCTATAGCCGTCTGGGCCAGCATTAACATTGTGATGACCTCTTAATAAACCCTGCATAACCATTGTGTGTCTCTGTCTCTCACGCGGGCGAGTCTTTCTGCATTCGGAGGGGATTGGGAGGGTTTGTGTGCAGCCAGATCTTCCCATAACACCGCCCCGCACCAACCCCTATAGCAGCAGAGTCCACAAACAGGCGCGATCTGTGCTGCGACGCACACATCATCTGTCACGCTGTCTCCTGCGACCCGTCCAACGCACCGCCAGGCGTCGCGCCGCAGACAAGTCGTCCATCTTCTAAGAGAGAGAGAGCAGTGGATCGCGGCTCCACTTAGCGTCTCCCCTTACGCACACATCTTGGCATAATTATACACCAAGTACTGGTCTGCCTGTGTTTGACTCTGTCTGACACACACACACACACACACACACACACACACACACACACACACATGCGCATTTGTATTTGACTACTATACTTGTGCGGACATCAAGCTTTTAGGACAGCATTGTGAAAATAGCAAAAGCTTGCTGAAAAGGTGAGGAAAACTCTATTTTCCGGTGCGCTATACACCCACATGTAACCTAGTATATAACTCCAATCCTAATTGTTAAACCTGACCTCTAAATGCCTGACCCTAATCATTCCTAATCCCAATTTGAGTATTTCACTGCATGTAAGCCTATAATTCCCCAAATCTTTTTTAACCATAAAACAACCATTTATCTTGTGA
>NC_139697.1:44311179-44341179 GCF_964188405.1 Protomyctophum parallelum | reverse complement strand
ATTTTTGAAAAATCGAAGAGCGACTGACATTTTTAGAATCTGATCTCAGGTCAGAATGGGTTCATCAGACCAGTGTGTGTCCGGCGGAAACCTCGTATGAATCTGATCTCAGGTCAGAATGGGTTAAATTGTTCAACACTGAGCTGTCACTGCTCTGCGTGGCCAAAGCACATCCCTTGCATTGTATGGAAACTACATGTGGCAACCATGTGCTCCTGACTCTGATTCTGCTCTATAATGCTGTAGATTGAACATTATCTCGACAATTTGCTTTGTCGAGATAATTCAGGATAGACGCAGGGGAAGTTGGTATAACGGAATGGCTTCTATACAGTGGCTGTGATGCAGGTTCAAAATACAATATTGCAGTATTAGTGATACTAATTGCCCACCAAGCCCAAAGGGCATATAGACCCCTTTAGTTTTTTGTGAAATCTTGGCAGTTCTGAACTATCGTTCTTCACAAAATTCGGCAATATGTATAGAGGGCCGTGAGGATCCCCCAAGAACTGAAGCTCGCGCTCAGTCGTCAAAAGACCTCTGACCTTTTGATCTCCCAATGAGTAAATTGTTATGATTTGCTCTATCCGGTTTTCTGCCTTTTTCTGGCCACGTCAAAGAATTGGCCTCGCTAACCACATTTCCATTCATGTAAATAGAGTCTGGAGTCCCGGTTATAGGGGACTACAGCGTTGACAGACCTCCCAATCCCTGGGCGGATACTCTAACCACTGAGCTGGTGGGGGCGCTAAAAGTGGAACGGACACAATTCTCCTATAGCTGGACACACTCCGCCTCGTCCCCCCCCTCCACCCTGCTGCACTTGACTCCACTCCACCAGAACTCGACAGTGTCATATGGCTCCTCTTCCTGCCTTCCGGCTGGCACCCGTCACACGTCCCGTTCCACTTTTGACGCGTCGTGTCGCGGGGCCCCCCGGTGGCCCCGCCTCTGACGCCCAGCAGACGTGCCTTTGGTTAAGGATAAGCTGCCCCCGCACTCCCGGGGCTGCCCTCTGCCCTGCCGGATGGAATATGACAGTATATTTAGCAGAGCAGAATGCAACATACAGACGGTGTCAAATAGGGTATAGGAAGTCCATTTAGTTAGACGTTTGAACACGCCCAGAGTTACAAATGGAGAAATTAAAGGGGAAACAATGATTCTTATTATCGTGTGTTGTCTCTACAGCTCTTTAGCAAAAATAATAATAATAATAATAATAATTCCGGTCGGGACATACCGCCAAGAGATAGAACACCACAAAGACAACGATTATTTTGTCAGTTTTATGGGGTTGCAGTTTGTGTCTTTATTTTATTTATTTTTTGTTTGTTTTATTTTACTTTTCTTTCATCACTTTCAATTTAACTTGTTTATCGTTCTCTCTCCTGATTGTGTATATATTTTAGATCCTAACCTGAAACTGTATTTTCTGTTTACTAAAAAGCTGGAGTGATTCGAAGACCCTTGCTATTGAACAGACACTCTATAGCATGTGAATATGATAGAGCTATTTAACACACAAATAAATACAGATAAAATAAAATAAAATCACTGGCACTCCCTTTAACTCTCATGCAGAGTTACAAACTGGTAAATGAAAGGATTTTACTATGTGCTGTGTGGAGTGTTAATGACACACCGAGAGTGTGAAAATTGACCTGTTATGTTTTACAAGTATTTTTTTCATCGGCGCAATAGTAAATCAGGTTTCGTATGTGACTTTGACTCTGCCTTATAATAACACACATCTGGGAGAAATGGAGTGTTATGCTTGCAGGCATAACTGTACTGTATTCCACTTTCAGGAGTTGTGAGACTATATGTGTTGCCTTTGGAATACACAGTGAAAGCTAGTTGTTAAATTAACATTTTGGCATTCTTTTCTTAAATGGCACCATATTGTCGGTGTCAGTGGAAATTTTGTATGTCCAAACCAGCTCCTTTTAATTATTGTAATGTTGTGTGAACTTGTGGATTTGCTCACACAATGTTGCTGCGACACTCTTGAAAAACCAGAAAGGCTTTATTGTCACACCATAAAAATACTCTACTTTACTACAGTAAAAGAAGGGTGAAATGAATTTGCCCCAGGGCTCCTTTTAAATAGACAGGCCCATATAAACAAACACTGAGGATGTTTATTGTGTGGATCCAGCTAAGCTATACGCAGTCCCTCAAGGACCCCCCTGGTTCCCAGCAACATTGGCTCATAATAGCATAAAGATCTGTTGATCTGTTGACCCACATGCTGTACATAAGCTATATAGAACGCATGACTGAACGAATGAATGAACGAAAGATCTTTGAGAAATCTGGAATATTTTATTTTCAATAACACAAATCTTGTATGGAGGTCCGTATAGCACAAACTCTTTTCCGTTAAGGGGGTAAGCAAGCACATTTTGGTGTCGGCATCATGTTATGCTTTAGCTATTGAAAAATAGCAGATCTACAAGCTCATAGCGCGCCACCGAGTGGCGCGATACGAGCTTGTAGGTCTGCTATTTTTTGAAAAATCGAAGAACGACTGACATTTTTAGAATCTGATCTCAGGTCAGAATGGGTTAATCAGACCAGTGTGTGTCCAGTGGAAACCTCGTGTGAATCTGATCTCAGGTCAGAATGGGTTAAGGGGGTAAGCAAGCACATTTTGGTCCTTGACATGAAACAAATCTTAGAACCCACTGCATTAGCAGATTCCGACTGTCTCAGTGTGTGTTATAAGGTGATGATGTGCTAATCTGTGCTGCTGTACGCTCTGTGCGCTCTTCATTAGCTGCTGTTGCATATACTGTCATGTCTGTCTGGCTGACTGTTAGCTGCTTGGAATGAACCGTGCTGGGTTTGTTTATTGGTTCACTCTTCATCGCTGCCTTTGTCTCGACACTGAAACGTTTTGCAGTCCATATCTTCCCCATATGTGCATGTGTAGAGCGTGCTTCTCCCTATTTGCAGCTCTGCCTCCACTACACACAGCAGGCTGGGCCGTATTCCTCACACGGTCCATTTCGGTTTTTGATTTATTTGTATATTTTTTGTCCTACTTCAGCATCACACAAAACATGAAACGTTTTGATATTTTTTGGATTTGAATTCTGAAAAGTAGTAGTTTTGGACATAATGGGTTCCACCTGGCTATTTGGAACACAGATCCCACTCATGGCCCAAGAACGCAAGGCAATTCAATGTGCTAACAGGACATTAGAATACAATGAAAACACAAGAGCTAAAATAAAATGTATACAAAACAAATTACAGTGCAGAACAATACATTTTAATAAAAACAAAGGCAATGGCAAACAGAAAGGTTTTTAGCTTTCATTTAAAATAACTAGGAGTGGCAGCAGACCTGCAGTTTGCTGTGAGTTCTTTCCAGATATGCTGGGCATAAAAACTAAACTAAACACTGCTTATCGAGCACACCTTTCCCAGATGACCTGAGAGGTCTGGATGGTTCATGACATCACACGATGAGATGAGAATTGAATACAGAAATGAATACAGGGTTATTGTAATACAGTAGGTTGATACAATATACATAGTCTGCAGTTAGCTGCAGTTCTGTTAATTGGAAGGTGGTCTCCGTGCTCTTTCATTGAGACATTTTAGACTCTGGTGTCAGACAAATAACACAACATATAAATAGAAAGAGAAATAATGCTATACAAAACTAACCTGGATTTGCAAAATGTGTGGTGAATTGGATTCAATCAATCTCCCTTTGATCTCACTCTACAGCTTTTAAACATACTAAAAAGCTCGCCCCACAACACAGTTGCCCCGGCCGCAAATCCGGCGACCTCGGAACAGTCTCTACCTGGTATTCCCACACACACACACACACACACACACACACACACACACACACACACACACACACACACACACACACACACACACACACACACACACACACACACACACACACACACACACACACACACACACATTTTAATTATTTTATTTGGATCTGCACAAGAGGCGTAATACAATAGACCCAAACACTGATCAGAATTAGGTTATACATTATATGGTCCAACCTGCTGCACATGCTTAACACACAGAGGGAAAATAAGGAAAAAAAAAAATATATGTAGCACATTGTTGACATACTATTACTTGACACTACTATACAGGATGTTTTTTTGGGGTCTTTTAAGCCACCTAGGGATAAATGAAACAACGCCTTCTCCAGACAGACAGACTGCCCATGGTAGCTGAGACAGAACAGTATTTAGCCAGCTTTTTTGCATTTGTTTTTAGCAATCCACCCAATTGCAGACCCCTGAGCACAAGTTTATGGACATGGCCCAGACTTCCAAATACAAGGACAATAAGTTGACAGTTATATCCCAAGGCCATAATACGTTCCACCAGAAGCTGATATTTCATAAGTTTGGATGTAAAACAAGTTTCCATATACAAATCAAATGGGCAGCCTATTTCAAATATAGTGACGGTTTTTCTAATTTCATTGATGAACACAATATCTGGGGTATTTGGAATACTTTGTAGTGAATTGACATGCGTGTCATTGTGATCAAACCAGTCTATTTTTACAGTGCTGTGTTTATACATTCTTGTTGTCCTGTCCTGTATACTCCTCTGATCTTGTCTGAGACCAGGTCCACCAGACGGTCATGTCTGGCAATGTACAGTCCTTTATAGTGGCTGCACACACACACACACACACACACACACACACACACACACACACACACACACACACACACACACACACACACACACACACACACAAACACATGGGCAGTGCCATTTCAGGGTGACAGCCACGGAGCATGGCAGCAGACAGCACAGCGCCAGGGGGGCTATTTATACAGCCTGTGGGCCAGTGTGGGTAAAGTGGTGATTGAGTGGAGGCTGGATGGGGGTGTGAGAATGTGTGTGCGTGCGTGCGTGCGTGCGTGCGTGCGTGCATGCCCACGTGCGTGCCCACGAACATGTGTGCAGTGTGTTTGCCCTGCACCATGTGTGCATCTAAGTATATTTGCATGCCGCATGCATGCGTGCATGAGTCTACATGTACATGGGTCTGTTTGTGCGTGCACGAATGTGTGTATGTGCGTGCTTGCACGTGTATACGTGTCCGTTCGTGTGTGCATGTGTGCGGGTGCCTGTGTTTGTGTGCACGTGTCTGTGCATGTGTGTGTGTGTGTGTGTGTGTGTGTGTGAGTGTGTGTATGTGTGTGCGTGTGTGCGTGTGTGCGCGTGTGTGCGTGCGTGCGTGCGTGCGTGTGTGCAGAACAAATGGGGCCTGAGCCTAAGGCAGGGTCCGCTAAATGAAAAAAGTTTTTTGTGCCCGCGGGGCAGCGCTCTGATGCCACAAGGACAAAGAGAGTCCACACACACACACACTTGACTGGCATGTTTCCAGAAACACTTCCCATCATCCCTCCTGCACACGAGAACCAGTGCATGGAAGCGCTCTTCAGAGTGGCATCCTAAATCTAGACCTCCTCCCACAATCTCCAAATGCCATGCAGTCTGGAGCGCAACGGAAGCTCTGACAATGATCAAAGATACATGCCTTATCTTACCTCGCTTCCGTTTTTTTCTTTACAGTCGTGTAAAAAAATATGAATCAAAACAATCAAAGCATTATATGGCTAGTAGCTTCCCATATCAGAAATGGAAATTCTCAAATGAAATGTCAAGATATTAAAAGTATATTTTCATGAAACGACAAACAGATTTCAGGAGGTGTATAGCTCCAGCCTCTCTCTAGCATTCTGGAAAAAGAGACTAATAATTGTCTGGCTTTGCAAGACTATAGCTGCAGGTCCACCGCTAAATGATACCAATTTGTGGTAGATTTTCTATACTCTCAGAGTTATGGGGTTCCAGGGCACAATAAACTGCCTATAAGGGAGAACTTCTGGGCTTCGGGCAGGGCTATTTTAATTCAAACAGAGGACAGTACAGTAATCAGTGGATTCACTTAGAAGAATACTGTAGTACGCAGGATGGAAAATAGCGGTAATGGGGATTGCCCTGGAGGAGAGTACACTGTATATACACAGATCCATCAGTCCGGTCTTCTCGTTCTCTTCGCGTCCCCGGCTCTTACGTTCTGGAAAAAGAGGTGGTCGTCCAAAGCACTCCCCAGAAACCACTGACATCATCATATCGTCTCTGTCGTGTGGAAACCTCACGTGCCACAGAACTGTTACTTGGCAGGATTCAAATTCACAAGTAGCGAAAGTAGCAGATCTACGAGCTCAAAGCGTGTCGACTTTGTGTGATGACGGAGTATGCAGGGAGTTAATATGCAGGGAATTAATATACGGAAACACACAAAAAGGTTAAATAATGTGAGATAGGAGGTTTCTGCCCCGAAAGCAACAATATGCCGAGAGAGAGAGAGAGAAACCACTTTCCTCGCTCCGAACGGTCTCTTTAGAATCAATCACGCTCCACAAATCACGCCCACGTCGCGTTTTTCCCGTCAGCCCCGACGGACACGGCTATTTGGACGTCCTCCCGTGCCAAACCGCCCTATAACACCGCAGACTGGCTTCTGTGCACACGGGGCAGGGCATGAGGGGGGACAGCGGACGGACGGACGGACGGACGGACGGACGGAGCGAGGGATGGACAGAAGCTAAGTGGTCTAGCAGAGCAGGCGGAACAAAGGAGCAGTGTGCAGGATGTGGCTTCATGCTCCATGGTACCCTGCAACTTATACAGAGAGAGAGAGAGAGAGAGAGAGAGAGAGAGAGAGAGAGAGAGAGAGAGAGAGAGACAGAGACAGAGACAGAGACAGAGACAGAGACAGAGACAGAGACAGAGACAGACAGAGACAGAGACAGACAGACAGAGACAGAGACAGAGACACAGACAGAGAGAGAGAGAGACAGAGACAGAGACAGAGACAGAGACAGAGACAGAGACAGAGACAGAGACAGAGAGAGACAGAGACAGAGACAGAGACAGAGACAGAGACAGAGACAGAGACAGAGACAGAGACAGACAGACAGACGTATATCAATTTGGAGATACAATCAGCATCCAATCTGTATGGTAGACTAGTAGTTCTTAGCAGATGTACTATACAAGCTCACAGCACGGAAACAAAGTGAGCATCTGCTATTTTGAATAGCCAACGTATAAATGGATAAAGTGTTTAAAATTAATGTGATGCTGTATTCACTACTTTTGCTGGGGTCCCCAAGCTGGAACCCCCCCCCCCAGGACCACCGTGGTAGACTATGTTAATACAATATAGTACAATTGAACTATACCCTTCTGTGACGGCCCTGCCCCCTCTGCCTCTGCACAGCAGGATATCCGGCAGCCTGGGTGATTAGGAGTGGAGAGCAGGCCGTCAGGCCAACTGTGTACACCTGAGTGGGCGTGTGGTTTGGGAGAGTATATAAGGGCCTCTCCTTCCATGCTCTCAAGCCAGCTCTCTTTCCAAGCAGTTGCACGCCTTTTACAACACTGCACACGCAAGCACACTCCATACATCCATAATACACAGCATATACATGACTGATTACTGACATTGTCACATCTCATTTGATTGATTGATTTTTGCTTAACTTATTTTAATTTTAGAATAACAAATATATAATATAAAAGGTGTGCCTTGTGTGTGGACTCCCTTTTTGTCATGTATTGCCATAGAGTGCATGACACTTCCGCACTGACCCTGATGTCAGTTAGGTCATGTGATAACCTGCAAGCCAGGGCCCACTGGTGTGCCGTGAGGATGATGCAAGTGAGCCCACAAATATCACATGCATGCATGCATGCATGCATGCATGTGAGTGTGCAGGGGCACAGTGGTCCAGGCACATGCCACATATATAGGCTCTGGCCTGACAGCGCGTCGCATGTTGGAGTCCCGTTCAAGATGACCTTCGCTGCATGCCTCTCCTCTTCTCTCTCTCCCACTTTCCTGTCTGTCTTCACTAATAGCTCTCAATAAAGGCAAAAAAGCCAAAAACAAATCTTTAAAAAACTCAAAAACAAGTGCGTGACATTTCGGAGACAGATGGAGAGAGCGTTTCTATGCAACATGTTGTCATCTCGGTCGGGTGGAAAGCTCATATTTCCGAAACTTTCCAAACAAATACAAAATAACAAAAAGTGGCAGACCTCTGTAGATGTACGTGATACTTTTGTTTGCGTGACACTGTGCAGTTTGATCACGCGGGGGCGTTCATTTACGATAAAACACGGAAAAGATTTAAATGCAGGAGATAAGAGGTTGCTGCTCGGCCGACAGCGGCGTAGAGCAGCCATGGAAAGACCACAAATCCATCACATCATCATCTGGCACATTAGCACGTCAGCACGCTGCAGTCAAAACACACATCACACTATCACTACCAGTTCCTCTGAGGTGATGTAACACACACACACACACACACACACACACACACACACACACACACACACACACACACACACACACACACGCACACGCACACGCACACGCACACGCACACACACACACCCCTCCAAGGCAGGCCTCTCATTAACACCTCGGCAGGACATCTGGTTTTGCTCTGACATCACTGATGGGTTTGACCTCTCGGAGGCTAGGGGTCGCAGGAGGGTCGCGTGGCGGGTCCTTCCCCAAACATTGCACACACACACACACACACACACATACACACACACACACACACACACACACACACACACACACACACACACACACACACACACACACAGAGCACACACACACACAGACACACACACACCCTCACACACACACACGCACACACACACACACACACACACACACACACACACACACACACACACACACACACACACACGTGTAAATATACTCAGGTATTCAAAAGTACAAAGTAAGAAGTATATGTTTTCCGAATTGGTCAGAAATTGTAAATAAATGGTAAATGGTGCATTTATATAGCGCCTTTATCCAAGGCGCTTTACATAGATTATAGATTATGCATTACATTCACCCATCCACACACCGATGGCGGAGGAAACCATGCAAGGCACCAACCATCACATCGGGAGCAATAGGGGTTCAGTGTCTTGTTCAAGGACACTTCAACACCAACTGTGGGGGAGCCCGGGTTCGAACTGGCAACCTTGCGTTTACCATCCAGCCACTCTACCCCTGAGCCACCTATACCCCTGAGCCACCTATACCCCTGAGCCACCTATACCCCTGAGCCACCTATACCCCTGAGCCACCTATACCCCTGAGCCACCGCCGCCAATCTCAAACTCGTTGTGTGAACTTGTAGATCGCGAGCATTTTCACTACATTTGAAATGGGGTTGAAATGGTTCATTCATTCCTGATATATGTTTGTACGTTTTCAAAGAGTGTAGAATTTCAATCAGAATAAAAACACCTCATCGTGTAAACACATGACCTGGAAGAGAATATTCTGATTCCAGTCTGATTGGAAGAAATGTTTATTCTGGTTGAGAGAAAAAAACTATTTAATTCAGATCAACAGGAACATATCAGCATGCAAACACATATTTCTCTCTGGTTGGTTGGTCTCTGGTTGGAAGATTGACAGCAAAAGAAAAGCACTTTTCCCCATGTCAGAAATAATGTTCTGATTAAATGCTTTGAGGCATGTAAACAATTTACAATTTATAATTTAGGCATTTAGCAGACACTCTTAATCCTTTCAGTAAGCAAGGACGACACATGGGAAATACACCAAATGCATAGAGATAGTCATCTATAGGATCATAAGTAAACCAAGAATCAGTCTAACAGTAAAATATCCGCAGAAATTCATGCCGTTATCTGTACATTTAAATTATAAACACTACAGGATGCCAGGCCAAACCCTAACCCAGGCATCTGTCAACATAACATGCTCTCTAAATGACACGTTTGGGCTTTGCATAATCCTGCAAGGTCGTCGAGGATAGGTGCTACGGCAAGTGCTACGGGCTAAGGTGGAGTCTGAAGAGGTGAGTCTTTAGATTACGGCGGAAGATCACTTAATTTGCGTTGATGTGAGCCGTTAATTAAGTTGGAATCTGTCATTGCAGTTGAATGAAAGAAATGTCCTTGTACAAACACAGCCATAAAGAGTCCCATTCTGTGGCCTATACACACAGTTCCAGTCCGGTATCCAGTGAAGTGGACCATTGTGGCAGCTTCTCGCCTCCAGTCGTATCGCCTCTAATCGTCCCTGTCAGAGGCTCCCAGAGGTGGATGTAATGTGTCTTGTTCCCTGATAAAGCCGCTGCACTCTGGTGGTGGGCTCACAGAGAACTATACAGGCTGAACATCTGTGGAGCTACTCTGTAGCTTCCTAACGTTTCACTCTCCCCTCCCTGGCTGGAAGCAAAACACCAGGAAACACATTGAGAAGGAATTAAGGACAGATTTTGAGGCGGGCTGGATTCAGTGCGTTGCCAGATTTTGCGAGTGAAACAAGTGGTCATGGTATATAAAAACACAAGCCCAAAATAAGTGACTATAGCAAATAGGCCATATTGAGCATGTGCGCGCGCACACACACACACACACACACACACACACACACACACACACACACACACACACACACACACACACACACACACACACACACGCACACACACGGCTATTTGAATATAGCTGATCTACAAGCTCGCAAAGTGTTGCATTGTAACATTTCCGAAACATTTGAATGGGTGGTCCCCGGCAATATTTTCAGATGGGAGTTTGTGGACAAATACATTTAGGAGGTCTTTGCCATGGGAATGTTTGAGAACGACTGGCTTAAACATTTAGGTAGCAAGCCCTATAGGTGACAGACACCATGTGTGTGTGTGATTAGAGGAGTGGTTAGGGGTTGAATAAATAATCCATTGTTAATGCACATTACCAAGGCTCTGACAAGTGTGAATTCTTTAGAAGCAGTTTTGTCTGATTTGGGTATCGTGGTTTAACAAGCTTTAATGGGCGTATCTTCTTCAAATTATTCTTCTCATTCCAATGAATGACACATCATTAAGATTACATGCTGTAGGCCTACTTTCATAATCTGTAAATAAAGGGAAAAAAAGAAGAAGAAGAAGAAAGAAAAAAAGGGGGGAAATTAGTTGTGTCTAAAACTATTGTATTCGGTCTCAAATATTACACAGAAACAAGTCCCCCAAAAATGTAAATATAACAACAAACAAAGTACAGATATTTACAAGTGACCAAAGTCACCTGTAATAAGCAGACGTGGCAACAGCTGGCCGTATTGTGAAGCCCTCCTGCCAGTGACTTGTCACTTTCACTCAACGTCTAACAGACGGCCTGACCTGGCAAGTACTTTGAGAACCTGGCAGCCCTCCTGCCAGGCTCTGTGAAGTACTGCAACTGACCTGGAGAGAGAGAGAGAGAGTGTGTGTGTGTGTGTGTGTGTGTGTGTGTGTGTGTGTGTGTGTGTGTGTGTGTGTGTGTGTGTGTGTGTGTGTGTGTGTGTGTGTGTGTGTGTGTGTGTGTGAGAGAGAGAGAGAGAGAGAGAGAGTGCGTGCGTGCGTGCGTGCAGGTGTGAGTGCGTGCATGTAATATAACAGTAATATACAGTAACAACCTATATTTCCAGTAAGTGTCATGTCTGATTTTCATAGTCACACAGACACGAAAACCACTCGGAACACAACAAAGCATCTTTGCACATGCCCTGTCTTAACGTACATATATGTATTGTTCAGTTGCGGGACCTATTATCAGGCAAATCATTTGTCGAGATGACATTAGTATCTAAAACACTGCGATATGATATCAATGCAAGCCAATTCAGTCTGCATGTGGTCGTTATAGCTGTGGTGAGAAATCATATCGTTTTTAGAACGTTGCTGTCGTGCAGAAACCTCCTATCTCAATATTCAAACTTTCTTTTCTCATAAATTAACACCCTATACTTGATACTGCACTACAGTGTCATACAAAACTAAAAGTGGGTGTACACACACACACACACACACACACACACACACACACACACACACACACACACACACACACACACACACACACACACACACACCCTCTGTCTGTCTCTCTCGCTCTCTCTGCTGCACACCACCACAACAGGCAGGGCAGATGGCAGCCCATGGGCGCGTCGTGCCAGGAGAGGCATGTGAATTAAAGGTTATACCCAGCAGGTTTGAAGCCCTGCCAGCCTCGTCGCGCTAGTGGCAGAGCGGGTGGGGGGGGGGGGGGGGGGGGGGGTTAGCCCACCTGCTTCCCAGGCTCGGGGACATCTGGCTAGGGGGATTTTGCGGAATGAGGAAAGCACTCCGCCACACACAGTCACCAACCACCACCACCACCACCACCACCACCACCACCACGCCACCGCCAACCAACTACCGGCAGCGTGCCGAGAGGAGAAGCCGTCATCTGTTCGCCCTTTTTTGTGTGTTTTTTCACCCACCGGCTGATCGAGTCAATGAACAAACGAATGAACAGGCATCGTCTGGCTTGCCTTGGTGTATGTGTGTGTGTGTGTGTGTGTGTGTGTGTGTGTGTGTGTGTGTGTGTGTGTGTGTGTGTGTGTGTGAGCACGTTGGAGGAGAATTTTGGCACAAGTGTGAGGGGCGGGAACTTGTATAGTGCCTGGGTTATGCATGCAGCATTTGCAGGGTGACCCTGGGTGCATTTGTGTGTCTGCACGGGTGCGTAGGTTCATGTGTGTGTGTGTGTGTGTGTGTGTGTGTGTGTGCGTAGGTTCGTGTGTGCTCAAGTAGAGAGCATTGTGGCATGCATACTGGGGGGGGATTAAGTGATACCAAACTGTGTTGTATGTTGTGCATGTCTGTCTGCAACTGTGACTGCAACATTGCCAGTAACAGGCAGGCAGTGCATGGCCTGGCATGTTTAGCCCTCTTGAATATCAGTCACGCAGTCACACTATAGTGTATACTAATGATACGTAGCTCGCGGAGTTAGTTCAGTCAGATATACTCGAGGGGTTTCATGCCGTGCTCAAGGGTGCATACTGCATACATATAAGGGGTTAATATGTTTCATTACTATGTGGGTGTAAAAATATTTAGGACGACCGTTGAGCCGATTCTACTCTATGGCTCCGAGACATGGACACTTTCAAAGAAACAAGAGAAACGGTTGGATGGCAGTCTCTACACCTGTCTTCTAATGAGAGCGCAAAATCTGTCTTGGATCTAATATACGGCAACCTTCCCCGTGTTTCTTCACTAGTCCGATCCAGAAGAACACAGTTTGCCGGCCACTGCTACAGAGCTGACAATGAGGTTATATCTTCCCTTCTTCTCTGGAGTCCTGCCTCAAAGTAGACCAGAGGTAGAAAACTGTCGTTCCCTGATGTCATTGCTAGGGACACATGCATCAGTAAGCAGGAACTGGGGATGGCAATGAAGGACCGGGAAGTCTGGCGTGGCATTGTGAAATCCATGTGCAAGTCCCACACGTCATTCGCTGATGTGGCAGTCAGCTGACCAATTGGGCATGCCTTCCTTCTGCTATGGTTCCTGGTTGTTATGTGATGTTTGCTCCCACCACCACCCCAGCACCACCGGTGGGCTCTGTTATTTATGTTCCCCATGGGGGGGTTTTATTGTATTATCTATCTCCCTGCTCTTAATGTTTTATCATGCTGTTAATCGTGCCGAGCTGCAGAGCCGAACGCCAAGATAATATCATAATTATGCACACTTGTATTCTCATTCTATAATAAATATTGGTTAAATCTATTCGTGAGTTGTCTGACTGAAATACTGTTACTGTTACTCACAACAAAATGTTAACTTGCTACTTCTTCTTGATCTCCCTACTCTACTTGTATCTGTGTTTATTCTTCTTTCTTCCATATATGGGCTTAACTATATAACTATAGTACGTACTGTATGTAGCCTATACAACCTATATCACCAGTGAGCATGCATGCCATTATGAATCTAATATCAGTGCTGCTTCACACACCAGAAAACATCCAGATCCACTTTTTGGCCATGGCAGATGCTCACCAAATGTTTAGGGCCTCTCATTCAAGTCAAAGGAAACCCTGCCACCCCTCCGGCTTTGATTTTTTTTTTTACAATGTCCTCCCCTTTTCATCCGCAATGTTAGCGGTACATTTATTGACTGGCGGTGCACTCCATCACGGTACGGCATGTGCAGTGCGCCGCGAGCCGTGTTTACGCCGCGCGGGCCTTAACAGATGCCATTAATAATCCCAGACATATTGCAAAACAGCTGATGCTTAAAACCCTTTAATATAGTCAACAAACATGGTGCCACTAACCCCGGAGGTGAGTGTTGGAGACAGAAAGTATGTAAACGTTCGGTATTATAGCGTTTAGATCGTAAAAGTATAGGCTACAAAAGTACTGGCATTAAAATGTACTTAAAATAGCAAATGTAAAAGTACTAATTATGCAGAAAATGTCCCATTTAAAGTTTTCAAAATAGTTAGAAAATAGACGATCTACAAGCTCTGCAGCTGTTTTCAAATGGCCAAAGTATCTATAGCTGAAGTTGTATGTGTCACGGTACGCTCCCCTGCCCTTGGACTTTGTCTGTGTTTTGGGACTTATTTGTGTTCTGTACCTTATTTTGTAATAGTCTTCTGTGATTTCCTGTCTGCCTTGTTTTCTGTCTCCTGCCTTGTCTCACCTCCCTGTATTAGTGTAACCCTAGCCTCCTGTGTTCCGTTGTCTGTTAGCCTATCCTAGTATTGATTGTGTGTTTCAGTTCACCTGTGTGTAGTTAGTCTTGTCTATATATGAGAGACAGATGCCCCAGTGTTTTCAGTTCCTTGTCAGTTCGACGTCGTAAGTGACGTAGTTATTTTCTTGTGTTTTCCTAATATTCTAAGTCCTTGTTATTTCAGTTGTTTCAGTGTTTTCACTGTGTGAGTTTTGGGAATTAAAACCACTGGCACATTCACTCTTCTGCCTGTGCCTGGTTCATTCTGCACCTGAGTCCTACATCTCCAGAACCACATTGTGACAGTATGTGTGTTTTGTTTTGTTTTGTTTTGTTTTGTATTGAATATGCAAAGTAATGTACTGGAATCTGTGGACATATGCTCAAAACCAAATCACAACAATGAATAATGAGGCAACACAAGAACTCTGAGTTATAGAGTATAGAGATTTTACTCGAGCAAGGAGACAAGACTTACATGAACCAACCCCATGTATGGAAAACCCAGTCTGGCACCCAGTCTGACAACCAACGACAGCTTTTATAGCTCTTCTCTTCTCCCACACGACAACCCCCAACATAGCCACAAGGCATTCACCACATGGGACAGTGACGTCATAAAACACTTGGAGTATTCTTACAATGTTTATCTCTAAACTTCCACGACATTACCCCACTTTTAAACATTTAAAAACTCATAAACACCATTTTATCAGTACATTGCAGATGCAGGCAAAAACCTGGAACACAAAATAAACACTCACTCATATCGTACGGGCAGGCGAAAAACCCCTTTTCATACAACATTATCTCGTAACGTTCTGGGAAAATTCCTACACCGGCCTATCTCATAAGAGAAAACGACCACCACATGGCTTACGACATGATAAAAACATAAAATCCACAACATAGTATACACAACAAAACACATCAGAATACACAGGTATTCAGGCACAAACATAAATCAATATACAGTGACACAATGGTTTTATAACAACAAACAAATAAGGCAACGCCAAATTAAACATACAATAACCGTTGCCGACATTGGACCCAAGAAAACATCTCAGCACCATAGTGTGTCCATTCAGAATTGTCCATCAGCCCACTTTGAGGAGCCGCCAAACCGAAAGTCTTTTTTTTTTTAGTTCCTTCACGCAATGTGCAGGGCCCAGACATGTTGCGAGTTTGCAGATTGGCCATTTTCAACAGAACAGCACACGTCCCGGCTTCCCAAAAAGACCAGAAATTGTCACCCCACAGGTGACATTCCTGGGGCACATGACCGCACATGATCGCCGGATTCAGAGTTCAGAGTGCTAACAGCACTCTCATTTAGGACCCTCAGTGTCATAGTAGCAGACATGATCGCCCATCATCATCATCATCATCATCATTCATCATCATCATCATTCATGTTGTCGTCTTTATAGGATCATATGGAGCTGGAAAAAAACATACTACAAACCAATTTTTTTAAAGGCCCTACTCTATCTAGTCTATCTAGAGTGTTGACGGTGGACTCAACACTTTGTAATATGACGGGAATATGATAATACTTTTAACATGGACACATATATATATACCAGTCAGCTGTTACTTTATAGACTGTTGATTCCTTACTTACAGAAGGTGTAAGTAACACCTTTACTTATTCAGCCTGTGGAAACGGTGGGGGTGCAATTAAACCCTAGGGGGTCTCACAGCTGACTACCAGCTGACACTATAACCATCTCATTTACTGTCAGTCCACCACCTTCCAACGTCTCTACACGCATTTGTATAACTACTGCCTAAAAATACATTCTCATGTCTCACTAGTATGGCATAATTCAAACAATACCGCTGTTCAACACTATAAATTGTATAACTACAGTAAAACATTCTGAACATCAATATGTTGCATTTTACTCACGTAATACTCACAGATTTGATTTCCAAAACCCAATGATACTTCTCCTCTGTAAACACAGCGAGATAACCAATTTCGGCGCACATGCACACACATGCAAAGATTAGTCATTTCATTAGTAAATCACTCCATAAACATATGAATCTGGACCGCCTCCACCTTGAACCTAAAAAGAAACCTGGATCAGAACATTCATACATTTATACAGGAAACACATTGTATTTAAATACTTTGTCTATTTCAGGGCGTCCCCTGAACCAGAACTGCGGACTCACTCACATTAGTCTGTGTGACTCCTATGAATAATATCTTGTAAATACAACATATAGTACTTATATTCTAGAATGTACAACAACTCCTATCTCCGGTTCCATTCCACCATCAGTGTACAGCCCCTTACTGGACCTTTAGATAATTGAACAATGTATAACACATAACTTTTAATAAGCCCAAGCAACTCCAGCTTGTTAAACAGGTTATCATTCTCAGTCTTAACTTTACTCATGCAGCCAATACATTTCTCAGTCTTAAATTTAACTCACGCAGCCAGCCAATACATCAATAGCAGTAATTGAATCACTATTATAGTAATTGAATCACTATTATTTCTTGCCCTGATGAAAATAGCTACTCAAAGTTACTCTATAAATGACATCTATAATGATGTCAGTGTCTTCTTCTTCTCCCTGCTATTTACTTATTTAAATGACGACTGCACAGCTCACAGTTGCTCTTACGTTAGAACAACATAGTTTCAATCATTACAAATACTATTTCAAATCAATTGGTTTTTAAACAAAACTATGCCTGCACTCACTGTACTACAATACAATGTAGAGATTTGACTGATTTTACACTGTTGCATGACCTATACGACTGCAGTATTCTTATTTGAATGAGTATATTACTACATAATGATCTATAATTTTATCTAATACTGTACTATTAAACTCCACTAATTTACATTAGTATTTTCGGTATCCGAACCTCTGAGCACCTGATCATATTATGTCCTTACATTCAGCCCATGGAAATAACCTGCAGTAAATTCTGTGTACAGAAGTACATGGGGTTTGTTGCCCTGACCGTCGTTATGTCATAAACATTCTAAATAGCACTAGGCCAGCTGTTCTCCCTATCCTTGACCAAGTCACAATAAGGTCAAAATAATGTCAGATCTTGAGCACAACCATTTTAAAGTTTACCAGACCAACCACCCATTTCCTTTCATAGCAGCCATAATTGACAACCCCTCCTTACTATTTTATCAATATGCATCTGTCATTCTTCCCACACCTCTCACCATCACCACAGAGAGAGTAAACACAGTTCCTGCTAGCCACAAAATCAGCAGATGACGTGGAGAGAGAACACAGCCATAGTTCCCAAGGTCTCACAAAATCAGATGTCGAAAACATATCCTCCATTGTTGTCGCAGAAGTCAGCTCTGCCTTGCATTTGAACCCATCCTTTGCCAGTTGCATAGGGTGCCCAAACCCTTCACACAGTGTGTTTCAGTACAGTTCAGTGTCAATCAGTGTCTCAAAGTTCAGTGCAACGATCACACCTCCCACAGTGTGATCTGAAAAATCAAGTAAGCGGTTTGTAGCCTGTATCTCTCCCTCTCCATGGTAACAGGTCCAGAGCAGGCTTACTCTGACAGATGCATACCTTTTGCATAACTGCAAATTACTATATTTTAAATGATCACAATTACAGCTGCTATATCCCTAACAATCATATTCCATGTATGTGATCTAATTGCCATATTCTTTGTTCTTACCTAATGTAAATCGCTCTGGATTTAAGACTTTAGCTCTCTGAATTTCCAAATAGATGTCACCAAATCAATCATCGTCACAACATTCTTATTTGCCAATCAGTGACTAGTTGTTAGCCTTGTTATCCTTGATAAATGCAATCTCCTGTATCAGCCAGATGTATACACAGTGTTCGGGCAACTTCTTCATTTTTCTCTTTTACGTGCACATACGTACATGATCAGGTCTCTGGCTCAAATACCACAAAACTAACTTTTCCCCTTACTTGCGGACTCTATCGGTGGGGCCTTGATTCCGAATTGAATTTTAATTCACACATTAATCATGTTACCAAGATTGCCTTTTTTCACCTTAGAAATATTGCACGAATCAGAGCCTATGTGTCCTTGGACGATGCAAAAAACGCTCATCCACGCCTTTGTTTTCTCTCGGCTTGATTACTGCAATGCACTTTTCCAGGACTGCCTAAGAAAACAACTGACAGATTACAACTTGTCCAAAATGCGGCAGCCAGAGTTTTAACTAGAACTAAGATGTGAGAACATATTACTCCAGTTTTGGCATCACTGCACTGGCTCCCGGTTGTTTTTAGGATTGATTTTAAAATTCTTTTACTTGTCTATCAAGTCCTCAATGGTCTCGCACCTTCCTACCTACATGACTGCTTGCCTAAATATGTTCCAAACCGCCCGCTAAGGTCTTCCACTGCTGGCCTGCTCGCTTTGCCTGTCAGGCAGCCTCTGTAGACATTTTTAAAGCTCAGCTCAAAACCCACTTCTACAACATTGCCTTTAAGTGATCTTATATTTTTTTTTATTCATGTCCTCACTGTATTGCATTACTGCTTGCTTTTTAATGTCGTTGCCTTGCTTTCCTTTTACGCTTTGCTTTTATTTTATTCTTCATTGTTCTGTAAAGCACTTTGAGCTGCATTTGATGTCATGAAAGGTGCTATACAAATAACGTTTTACTATTATTACTTTATTATTATGACACACTAGCGTCATGACCAGGGGTGTAGGGGTTAGGCTCCTGCCCTGTGACCCTCATGGCTTTCAGCAAGGCTACTTACATACTCCCTATAATCTCACTGTAAACCCTTGTTCTTGACTACGGTAATTGCTTCCAGCATATTTTAACATTCCTAATAACAAATGACAGTTTACAAAAGTAACTATCCTGGGAAGTAATCCTTTACATTCATAATAGGGAACCACCTAGCTTTGGTCAATTTCTATAAATGACATCTATGACAAATGGCTTCATATAACATGAGCCGTCACACAGAGCCTGAGGAGACTCGGAAGAGCAAATAAACAATAAACTAATTACAGGGGGTAATTATCTCACAGCATGACCCCAGGCTAGCATCAACACTACTTCTCACCTTTTCATTACTACTCTGACTACATTTCAAACAACATGCTTGTAGAACCGCTATCTTTATACTCTTTCCAGCATGCACTATCAAATGTATCATCTTAGAATCGTACTTCACTATTCACTGTCCTAACAAGTTCCTTAAAATATAGGCTATGTGTTCTATTTTACTCAAACTACACCAGGGAGAATGCTCCATTTTACTGCTCGGGGACATGCAATTTTACCAATTAATAAGAATGTTAGACCATGAGCTGATCAGAATGAGGCAATACACTATTTCAACAATAGTGATTATAGCTACCATTTTCATGAAGGTTTAACCCCACACTATAATTACGTAGTGAAGTTTAATAGACGAAGCTATCGTGGTTACTATTTTCCTAAATTACTTTTAGCTCCACATTCTGACACAGACAATGTCCACAACGCATTTAACTATTAAAAACAATGGCCACTACATGCTTAAGGAAATCTGTAGATTAAAGCTCCTCCGACAGCTATCTGCCTAAACATGTCGCACCATGGTGTCTCAAACAGTGAGCAACGGCTGGGTTCACATGTCACAATGTGGTCAGATATTTTCACTCCAAAGAAATACAAATACCTATTTTCCCTCATCATACATATACACATTTGATCCCTCTTCAGATATACAGTATGTGTTTTAGCACAACTTCCTATGCTTTTCCCATTTCTCATCTAGAGGATTATGATCTATCTTCACTTTAGGCTCGTCTACCTCCTAAATTTACTCATACAACACGCCACTTATTTCCAGAAAACAGGCTGCTCTTAAACTTTATGACAACTCCCCTTGCAGGGAGCCATATAGGAGGAGGAAAATAAACAGTCCTAATACAGACATTCAACCGCTCAAATGAGGTGTTTCCGTCCATCAAAATTACTTTGCCCCCACATATAAAATGTAGTTCATAGATTTAACTACGATAGGCGCACTATTTCATTCCGATTTAATTTAACTCCACAAATTGCACAGTAACAATATCTAAAATAGAATATCTTATAATTCCAACACACCAAATATAATATGCCAAGAAAAAAATGAAACCATACCACTCTCACACTCTCCTTCGTTTCACATCCTTACTTTCATCCATATTATGGAACTATTTCCGTTTTCGCGACTCGAGAATTATGTATCTCCATTTTAGATCATTAAGAATCTCCCATTTCCACATTTTCTCTCCCTGTCATACTGACACCTTGCCTCACCCATACTCACACACACACAGGCAGATAGGCAAACACACTCAAACACAAACACCGTAGGCCTACATTCACACGCTGGCTAGCCAATTTCGTTGTTTCTTAAAACAACAGGATACCCTAGGCAGGATCTCTTGTCCCCCTATTAGACAGCAGGCAACTTAATGAATGGTTTGTTGAATAGACTACTTTATTCCCTACCATTCGTCAGACCTCATGTCTTGAGTCATTCAACCAACCAAACACTGTTCCCCCATCTCTCATATGTACATATGAAAGGCAAAACTTCACAGTTTCCCTCTTCAATATAGGCCATCCAAAAAAAACAATTGTGATCACAACCAACTTCATCACTATACTTTAAAACTCTGAATAAAAGCAATACCTCATTTTCTGAACATCCAAACAGACCCATATACTCACTTGCGCGACGTCGGCCCAGCCGAAAGACAGAACTTTACCCCACCGGGCCGACCCGCCAAGCACAGCACATCTCGGTGGGACCTCCAAATTGTACTGGAATCTGTGGACATATGCTCAAAACCAAATCACAACAATGAATAATGAGGCAACACAAGAACTCTGAGTTATAGAGTATAGAGATTTTACTCGAGCAAGGAGACAAGACTTACATGAACCAACCCCATGTATGGAAAACCCAGTCTGGCACCCAGTCTGACAACCAACGACAGCTTTTATAGCTCTTCTCTTCTCCCACACGACAACCCCCAACATAGCCACAAGGCATTCACCACATGGGACAGTGACGTCATAAAACACTTGGAGTATTCTTACAATGTTTATCTCTAAACTTCCACGACATTAACTATAGCAACTTCAAATAATTGTAGTGGAGTATAAGTATGCCTCTAAGGTGGAGTAGAAGTAAAGCTATTGAAAATTGTATAAAGTAAATAGAAAAGTACCTCAAAATTGTACTTAAGTACAGTATTTGAGTAAATGTACTGTGCTTGTTTTACACCCCTGGGAAAGGATCTATAGTTGTGATTTATATACGAGGGAAAAAGAACATTATTCATTATTACAACAATGTCGGGAAATACTGCCAGACTGAATGAGCTGATGCTATCGGTTCGAGGGGAGCGCCAAGAAACAAATTGAAAGTGTCTTATCTGTGTTGAACGTGGGAGGTAAATCTTGCAAAATTGTTTTTTGACCCAAGTCGCCCTGCTGTGATTTTTCCACCATCTTGGGGCTGTTCAGGGGCGTTTTCAAATGATGTGTGAGTTTCGCTCGGCGATATATGCCGGGCACCCACTGAATTTAAGAAAAGTGTTTAAAAAGGAAAAAATGATAAAATATGAACTAGAAGGTTAGATATAAGTGTTATTTTGTTCCCTCAGCGTTGTTTCGTTTTTGTTTGTTCTCTTGTTGAGCTCTATTTTCTTTTGTCTTTGTTGTTCTCTTTTTTTTAGGGTTAGGGTAAGGGTTAGATGTTTTATTTTCTTTTATTGATAGGGGCAGGTATAAATAAGATTTATCTTCTTCCTGCTCCTTTTCTTTTCTGATGTGGAATATGTAAAAAAAGAAGTAAAATTAATATAACCATGTAAAACCATGACTGAAATGAAATAAATAAATATGAAATGAAATGAAATTTGAATTCACTCAAAGTTTATGCTGATATTTATGAATTGTGGTTTAATACTTTGGTAATTGAACGAGTTTATATAATTGTTTCTTGCACTGGGTGTGTTTTATGTGGTGTGTGTGTGTACATTTGTGTATATAGGGGGTGGGGTGGGTGGGAAAGAGTGAGTCTATGTAGGATGAATGTGCATGGAGTGTTTATTTGGTTACATGTGTTGCAGTCTCTGGGTTAAATTATGGCAGTTAACTATGAACTTAACTTAAGAGATGAAACAAAATGAAACGGGGATAATAAATAGTTGTAGTGGAAGAGATGGGGGGGGGGGGGAAGTGGAGAGGAGAGGAGACAGGAGAGGAGAGGAGGTGTGCTTTGTGGTGCGTGGCATAGTCTCATCATTCTGCTCATTATGATCAGACTGTTCCCTAGCTGCAGGCAGGCTGCACTGTTCCCTGCAGGCAGACTGTTCCCTGCAGGCAGGCAGCACTGCAAATGGAGCCTCTTTGTTCTCCCTCAACCCGTGTGCGTGTGTGTGTGCGTGCGTGCGTGCGTGCGTGCGTGCGTCCTTGCATATCTCACAAGCTGGCTCATACACTATCTCATCCGCACAAACAACCCATTACAGTATGTAACACACACACACACACACACACACACACACACACACACACACACACACTCATTAATACTAGAACACATTTATAATATACATTTGTGCTCACACCCACATGCATGCATTCTTGTGTGCAGAGGTGACAATGTACACACAGGCACTGACGCACGCGCGTGCACGGCACGCGCTTGCTCACACACATGCATTGCACGTCAGATCGCCCCTGTTTCAATTAAAAAGCAAACACAGGGGATGGGTATAGGTATACGTATATGACTGTCGCGGCGTCATTCGTATCAATAGAGTGGCGACCCGATGAACTGAATCATCTGTCTTCATTATGCTGAAGCAACGCTATAGGCTTCCTATGGAAATGCACCACCTGTGCTTATGCTGTCTGTTCATTGTAGCTATACTCCCTGTCTGTCTCTCTGTACATATACGCTACTACCTGTCTGTCTCTCTGTACCTATCCCTGCCTGTCTCTCTGTACCTATACGCTACTACCTGTCTGTCTCTCTGTACCTATCCCTGCCTGTCTCTCTGTACCTATACGCTACTACCTGTCTGTCTCTCTGTACCTATCCCTGTCTGTCTCTCTGTACCTATATACGCTACTCCCTGTCTGTCTCTCTGTACCTATCCCTGTCTGTCTCTCTGTACCATACGCTACTACCTGTCTGTCTCCCTGGCTGTACCTATCCCTGTCTGTCTCTCTGTACCATACGCCACTACCTGTCTGTCTCCCTGGCTGTACCTATCCCTGTCTGTCTCTCTGTACCTTGGGTGCAGGCACACTACACACTGTCTTTCTTTTATCATTCATTTTTTAAGAGCCTGCCCAGGGACTACAGATGAAATTTTGCTTCGGCTAACTCTGGCCCATTTACATTGAGGTGAAAATTGTTGATTAATGAGCTTTGTCCCTGTCAAATAAATAAATAAAATACAAATGGAATCAAACGAACGGTCCACTTGGTTACGCTCTTATACTTATTTAGGCCAATCGGTTAAAATTCTTCACATAACCACTTAAACCCTGTATGTATATGGTGCCACTGCACAGACTGAACTGTAATGTGTTGTAAAGGGACTCCTTTTATATACAGTACGTACATTAATGGGTCTTATTTATTATGCACAGTAGTCACATTTATTATGCAGATTTGTCATATATTATAATGCACTTGCCCTCTCTTTTACGATATGACTATCTATTTTTTAACTGCAATGATGAACCTGCACAACTGCTGTGCTGTGACAATAAAGATGTATCCTATAGTTACCAGAGCTCTATGCTTGGTCTGCTAGAATGCTGAAAATAGCCGATCATGAGCTCACTTGCAAAGCTTATATAAATTTGCTGTTTTCACATAATGTTTCACCCAAGAATAGGGATCGCGAGTTAAGGTTAAAAGACGTATGTTTCTGATTACAGCGCTGTATATTCCCTCAGCCCTGGATTGAACCCCTCCAGTACCTCACTGTGCCATCTCCTTCTGAGATGTATAAACCAAAGCCTGTTTAAAGTGGGGTGTTTGACACATAGCGGACTGTGTAGTTGCACTGCAGGAGATGGGGAAATTCAAAGGAGAGTCTGAGAGTTCAGTCCAAACATATACTGCTGTTGGGATTGTTAAACGCTATAGCTGGTTCTGGTGAAACAAAGATATTACAAATAAGATGAAGGCTCCTGTTGACACGATGTGGTTTTGTATTCACACGGGGCTCTGTGGGTGAGTCCAGTTTGGAAATGCAACAGAAGATTAATACACGCCACCCCATCTTCATATCTTCTCTGTCGGGTGGAAACCTCATATGTCCTTAAACGACTGTTGCTTTACAGGATTTAAAATCAAGAACATCAAATAGCAGATCGCCAATATTATAACATTTTATTCTCTTCTCCTCTCTCCTTGTTTACAGTACAAACACATGTGCCTTTCACAGCTGAGTGACTCCTCGGAGCACCTCACACCCAACCGCCCACACACATACACACGCACACGCACACACAGCTCCCAGATAGAGTCGCACCTCATAATGCCATGAGAGCACCCCACACACACACACTGCACACACTGCACGCACGCACGCACGCACACTTATTCTGGCAGTCCGACGATAGCACCGTAGATGACTATTCTGGAAGCACATATCTTGCCACGATTGTGAGGACAAGGGAGGCCGTGAACAGGAGGCTGAGGTGCAGGTACTGGATCAGCATGGTGTCTTTGCTGCATGGCGTCGCACCATCCTCTGTTGGGTATACGTTTCTCCTCGAGGTGTTTGACCTGCATAGTGACATATACAGAACGCCAGAGTGGCCTATATTTGCTGCGGCTGACTCCAGGTCATTGGGGTTGATGTTACACCTCTTTAGGGTGAGTTTCAGCTGGTCTTTGTACCGTGGTCTTTTGGACCACCAGGCTTCCTGCTGGCTGACAAGAGCTCATGCCCATGATGGAGTCAGCACGTTGTGGAGGATATATATCACTGTGGGGGACACAGTCCTGCCAGATGATGCCAAGGATGCATTGGAGGCGTCTGATATGAAAGGCCTCAAGGCGACGGTATAGACAGTTGAGGCTTCTCCCCCATAGAGCAGAGTGGACACACACACACACACACTGCTCTGTAGACTAGCTGCCACTTTCGTTGGGGTTAGTTTTCGTTCGTTCTCAAGGGGTGGTTTTCGAACGCGCGAGAGCGCAGTCTACCAAAGGCAGAGGAGGCTAGATTAATGTGGACCTGGATGTCGTCCACACACACACACACACACACACACACACACACACACACACACACACACACACACACACACACACATGCGCACACAGGCGCACACACACGCACGCAGAATTGTGCTATGAAATGTAAATATTTTATAGGCTATATATTTTATTTTTTATTTTTTTTGGGGGGGGGGGGGTTTATCTAATTCGGTGTGCACGTGACGACGTGCACATGACGTGCACGTGTTTTAATTGCCTTGTATTTTAATTGTCCAAATGGACCCTTACGTGTCTGTAACTCTGAGAGTGTGCCAACTGGAACACTCGCACACTGAGTTAAATGAACACTGAGGGTTTTGCATAGGGCATACAGTATAGGTATAAGATTGGGCTCCCAGAGATTCTTTCCTTTACTTTTCTGTAATTTTGTTTGGAAAGCAAGCAAGCATCCAAAACAACACACTTCCTCCGAGTCGCACATAGCCTCACAGCCAACAATCCTGTTTTCCTCGCTTCGACAAATTTGACACAATCAAGGAATTCTCCTCATGCAGGACTGCAGAGCAACAGGTGTAAACGACCCAGACACACTCTCTCTCTCACTCTCTCTTTCTCTCTCTCTCTCTCTCTCTCTCTTCCATGGCATGCATTCTTTCATGTATCCAGGCAGCTGGCAGAGGCAGGCGGGGTGAGCAGGTCACGGTGGACAACAACAGCGACCTTCCAGCCAGCCTCGGCACGGCCAAGTGGCCAATCAGCACGCCAGTCAATTAAACGCACCAGGCAGATGCCAATGCAGACAGACAGACACACAGACACAGATACAGACGGCCAACCAGCCAACTGGGTCAGGCAGCCATCAAGCTATCCATCTAGCCAATGTGGTCAGCCAGCCAGCCAGTACCAGCCAGCTAGCTTGCCAGTCAGTCAGTCAGCCAGTCAGTCAGTCAGCCAATCAGTGGATGCAGGTGGTGTGTGTCCCCCAAGCAGCAGCTACAGTGTGGGCTTGTTTACTGCTCTTTTTATAGTCCACTGAATAAGCCCTTATTTTCTCCAAATCCCTCCAATCCCCCCTGCAGATACAACCAGCCCACACTGTGGCAAGTGTCCCCAGGAAGCCCTAATTATATTTGGCAACATGCAGTCTCCTCTCTCTCTCTCTCTCTCTCTGTCTCTCTCACGCACGCACGCACGCACGCACGCACGCACGCACGCACATAGTGTTAAAACTCAATTTAGGTCATATACTGTAGGTACCCAGCTTGCATTAGACAAGGACACTCCAGCATTGGGATGAGCATCCGCCATGAGTCAGTTCTAAACTATAGGACCCTATACATTTTCACCTACTGTCATCCTTTCAATATCCACCATTTACATGTACGTTGAAAATGTGAAGCCCGTTGACCAGGGATGTTTATTACAGTTCGATTGTTCACACGCGTTTTTCACAACAATAACGGCATTCTCAAAACTGCGCACACAAAACTCACGAACAAAATGCTAAACCCTGACACTCCTTTTCCATGCTGATGTTTTTTTTGGACCACAACGCTTATAGTAGACGATATTAAGATCACCCCTGTTATTCTCCATAGAAAAATTACTTCCGCGAACCAGGGGAATCGTCGGGATGAGCGAGTTACGTCAGGACGTCGGTGCTCTATATTTGCCATTGCCATATTTTCAAATGACACACACATACCATTCATTGAGTACACACACAACTGCATTTGGCTACACACTACCAAGCATTTACAGCACAATGAAGTGCAACATTGAAAACACAATCATAGAAATGGAACACACATGAATGACAATGACTGGAGAATGAGCCATTTCTCCTTTTGTATAAAATGACTCTGTGTTAGGCTTTTCATAGTCAAACATCACACAAATATGCAGCCATTTATTTATTTACTTTTCATTTACTGTAAACCGGCCTGCTCAAACTATATAGATGGTCTATATATAGACGTTTAAGCTTAGCCTAGACGTTGATTAGCATTTGATTAGACGTCTAAAACATTTTAGACCAATTATAACCCATTTCTAGACGCATGTCTTGTCTAATAGCCGTCTATTGCTCATTGGGAATTCAGGAAAGTCAGAGTCTAGTGCAGATAAGGGAGTGTGATCTAGTGCAAATTGTGTCGAGCGATTAGGTACATGAAGTGAAGGTTGTGCAAATTGTGCCAAGTTTTGTGTGTTAACAATCGTGGAAAACTGTATTTGCAGTTGCCTGTTGCGTGAGTGAGTATATATTTTTTACAACACGCTGTAGAAAAAGCCCTGCGGCTCGGCTGGCTATGTTAACTCCACCATATGAATAACACAACGCCGATAAATGGGAATTCCTGCCGCGTTCCAATGGCCTCCGCACACACAGCCATGATCCTACCAACTCCCCCCCCCCCCCCCCCCGCGCTCCTCCTGTTTGCGTCTGTCGTGCCTTAAAAAAACCGTCGGCGGCGAATATGAAAAGATCTCTCCCCCAATTCACATCCTGTCACATCGCATATATTAAGGGCCTAATGTTAACTGAAGTCTTTTTGTAAAAGACGTTGGAATGAAAGCTTGCATATATAGGACAGAGAGCGAGAGAGAGAGAGAGAGAGAGAGAGAGAGAGAGATAGAGAGAGAGAGAGGAGACAACATAATCTATGCCACTTGCAGCCCGCCGAGTAATTTTGGAGCGGGGTGCGCTTTGGCACACGCCCGCCGCATTTTCCGTGACGCAAATTGATGGTCTATTCATCTCGGTTAATGTTGTTACTCTGAAAAGGGGGCCTGAATTGCTTTGCCCGTGAATGGAAGTGCATTACGGGGGCCGTTCACGCGACTTGCACATACACAAAGAGAGCACTTAAAGAGGAGGGTGGGTGTGTGGTGGGGGTCCCTGGAACTGGTGTACGGAGAATAGGAGGAAAAGCCATTCCACCCGCTCCTCCCATTATGGCGCCCCCCGCGCCCGCCACGCTCCGTTGCTTGACACCGGCGCGACTTCTGACAATTCGGTGTAATCTCCCGCCGCGCGGATGCAAACGGCGTGCCAGCACGTATGTATAAACAGCAAAATCCTCAGTGTCAATTTAACTCCGAGAGCACACGTGTGGTAAGGGTCCTCTTGGTTCCATCTGTATACTGTTAACAAATTTGTGATGTGACGCGTTCTTTGGATCTGCTATTTTCACTGTTATTCCTGGTCAAGGAGGACACTGCAGCATGCACACCAAATGGGAAGGTAATTAGTTGGATGGCTCTCGAGACACGTGAAGGACAGATACACATAGCCTACACATTATACACAGAGAGACACTAGAAAAACCTTGGAAACCAATGTTAGCCAATTAGGATGGAATATGACATATCGGACTGCAGATCCATCTTGAGCACATGACTATACTGTGTAACGATTTGTAGTATTTTTGGACAGAATCTGGAGGAGTAATACTGTACATGTAATGTTTTACAAAAGTCGGCCTCCTGGTGGCACTATAAAAGGCAGATCTGAAAAATGCAGGTCAAACGTTTTTCCTTTGCCTCTAACAGGCCGTTCTGGAAAAATTGGGGCAGAGGTTCGTCGTTGGCATCCTAGGAGTGTGTGTGTAAAGCATCGACCCGGTTAACGGTGCCGGAGATTAGCTGTTAACGGACGGACGGAGTGCAAAACATACTCTCTCCCCATGCCTTCGGCCTGGTGGAGACAATTACAGTTGGCAGAGATATGAATAGAGAAGAAAAGGACTGCCGAAGCAGACAACGTGCAACACTCCAGGTTAGAGAAAAACATCTTTATACAGTATAGGTGCAAGGCTCGATGTTACATGATAGAAAGAAGAAAATGCCAGCACTCAATATATCCCTTTCACATGATTTATTTACCTCTGACGAGCAGACAACGTACGTGTTTCGGCCTAGTGGGCCTTCCTCAGCGTTGTCAAACAGAACTATGAATGGGACATTTTGTTTTACAAAAGGTTAACAAACAGACATGACTTGACACAGTGATAACATTAGTCATTTCATGCAAAGTCTGTTTCCAACAACAGGGCAGAAATGAGACGAGATGTGTGTGGGTGTGGAGG